>NC_135972.1:15183179-15300679 GCF_053455715.1 Rhinoraja longicauda | reverse complement strand
GGTCACGAGGTCCTGCGGCCATTTTAGGACCCACAGATTGTGACATCCTTTGTTAATCTGACCGCAGCCTTTCTCCGCTATCAGCCCCAGTCTCTCGTTTAAAATGTCCAAACTGCAGCTCTTTGGTTTGGTGTTGCTTTCCAAATGAGGGAAAACTTCTCAAATCTTACAGTCCCTCCTGTTGATTTGCATAACCCCAGCTTATCGAATCAATTAAATAATGTGGTTGAGCAATGTTTTCCCGATTCTCCATATCCAGACCCCTGAGGTTTTAACTAAACTAGTGTTCCATTGCGAACGTACAGTCCCCATCTTAGGCTGACCTTTACTGTCCGTGTCCCGGGCAAAACTATATTACAAGTATGTACATTTTCATGTCAGACATATACACCTACACCTTGTCCCGGGCCGATGCCTCCGCCATCCTCCTACTGGTGTCAGCTGTAATGTAGGACATGAAAACAATACAACAGTAAAACGATACATTTTTTACATTCCTTCACAATCACCCTTGATACAAATTCGAATACAAAAACCTAGTTTATACAAATTTTAAAAGGGGACAATATAAAACACAGTCTACTCGGTGCGGAGGAGGGGGGCACGTCCTCCTAGCAGCTTGCGGCTGGGTCCTGCTCGCCCACCCGCACGTAACGGTCTCTCCATTCCCCTTGATGTACTCGGTTATTGAGGTGCTGCCCTCTTTTACATTTTCCCCTTAGTGGTTTTTGGGCACTCACCCTCCTGTGCTACTGCCAGTGGAACTGTGGGAGGTGTCATGCGTGGTCGTGTGATGAGTTCAGTGGCGTTTACCGGGATCGGGGAAAGGGGGACCCCACAAGCCCGCGAGCTAACATCCCACCTCATCCCCTTACCGTCATCCTGCCACTGTCTCTGGAAAAATATGCTGTTGCCCGTGGGGCAACGATACCTCGAACCCCACATACACATATAAATCCCCTCATCCGGTTCCCACCATTTGTCCCAACACACACTCAACTGTTCTTTAGTCCCAGAAATAGTCCTGTGAGTGTTGTTGTTAAGTCTCTCCCACTCAACAGTGGAGTTGGCCATTGTCCTGCTCGTTTTCCTCAGCCACCACCGCCTGCTCGCGGGGACCTTCCCCGTGCATACCAGGCAGATCCTTTTGCCAACGGTGGCGCTGATCTTTTGGGCGATGATCTTGATTCTCGGGCACAATAATGAAGCGTCCCGATAAGCAAAACCTGGGGCGCTGGAATACTCTGAAGAGTTCGATCCCAGCCACCCCGGCCACCGGCCTTCATGGAAGTAAACTGCGGTCTCCTCCGCTTCTCTCCTTCCAGTCCCATCGGTCGCGATGGGAGCCGTGTCCCCGGAGCAGCCGTAGACGATGATGTCCTTGGTGTGGCCCCGATAGGTCCACCCACATCCGATCGCCGTGGCAAAGATCCACCATACGAGTGCCTCCTTCCACTCCAGAAAACAGATAAAGAAGAATGGTATAGCCAGCCTCTTGGGGAGCGCTTGGCTTTGTTAAACGCCTCTGCGGGCGGGTCTCTTGACCCCCAGCCTGCACCCCACACCCACACATCCTGGACGCATCAACTTTATTTAAACGCTAACTATCCCCACAAAACTTATCTTAAATAGCTTATCCTTATCTAAAATACCTATCCTTATCTAAATTACCTGAAATATCTTAAATAGCTTATCCTTATCTAAAATAGCTTATCCTTATCTAAAATACCTATCCTTATCCTTATCTAATCTAAAATATAATACAGCGCCGTCTTCCCAGGGCGGCTCAGCTAATCCCTGTCAGGGCTGCAGCGGGTCGTCTCCTGCGGCTGCACCACGCTGTCTCCCACCTTTGATCCTCCGCAGCCTGTCGCTGCCTGGCGGGGGCTAGGTCCCCTCCGGGACGTAAGCTCCCTCCTCCCTACTTGGCTCCCGTACCTCGGGGCGTGATTGACCTCTGGCCAAAACTTCCTAAGTTGGGGTTTCCTGCTGGACCTACGGAGGATCACCTTAGACACTGCCCCCTGGACAGCCTGGCTGAGGACCGGTTCCTGCCGTGCCACAGCTCGGGTACCCCCCGCAGCTGCCGACCCTGGCCCCGCCTCATCCAGCTCTGCCCCCTTGGTGCTGGGTATACTCACGGCATCCGGCCTCACTCTACCTATATCTTCAGGTGGTGAGCCTTCGCTCACTACCCCCGCCTTCCTGGTGCTTGAGTCGGGGACGTTACTGTCGGGTAGACGTACTCCGGGTGTTTCTATACCCTACCGTGAGATGGTCCAAAACCGCCTCCTCCATGCTATTTGTGGGATCAAACCAGGCTTTCGCCTGCTCCCTGACGGCTGCCAGGCTGTTTGACACCAAGCAACGGAGCCACTGGGCTCTCCCATTCCCGGCCAGGTCATCCCGCGCGGGGACGTGCGGGCAACTGCTCTGATATACTGTCCACAGTTGCGCCGCAAAAACCCTTGGGGGTTCTCCCTCCATCTGGAGGGTCTTCCCTAATCGGGCAAATGGACCCTCATCGCCTACCCCCAAGACTTCCAGGACCTCGTCCCGCAGGAGATCGTAGGTCCTGGTCCCTCTTTTACTCTCATCTGAGAGGCATTGGAGGATCGAGCTGTCCAGGGAGAACAGCAACAATGTTGCCCGTTCTCCCTCGTCGCAACCGTTGATTGCGGCGGTTTGCTCGATCTCCCTGAAATGTAGTGAGGGGTCCCCTGATCCGGACAATTTTGTTACATGCCCAATCATGGCTCTTGACTGCTGGGAGCTGTGGGGCACCATGATCTCGCTCTGAATGGGTCCGGCGTCCCCATTCTGCATGGTGGGTCCCCGTCTGGTTTCCAGGACCGGGCACATGGGTGCCGGTGCCGAGTATTCTACCGGGAGCTCCTCTCTCTCTCTTTCCCCTACACTACCCCTTTTCCAGGATGCCTCGTAGCTAGGGGAATTGTGGAGTCTGGGGGCTGAAGCCACCATGGTCTTTCTAGGGATCGGAACCGGGACCTTCGCACCCGCTAGTGACTGGCCCGCGGGGGGGTTCATCAAACAGACCAGCCCGCTTGCTTTATTTAAAGCACCCCGCAGACCCTCTATCTCCTGCAGGCAGGCCCCGTGGTCGGCCCCTTCCGACCTGTCCTCCAAAACCATTTTATAGGCTGCCCTAACTCCCTTAAGTTTCTCTTCCTGGGTCTCCAGCTGGCGGCTCAGGGAAGCGCACTGCTCCCTGAGCTTGCCCTTACTGCGCATAGCCTCAGTGATCTGACACTCCATCAGCTCTACCCTGGCTTCGTGGCGGTTGGTCACGACCCGGCGCTCCTTGTTTAAAGAGTCCAGAGCCTCAATCAACTGGTTCCCACCCGCAGCCTTCTCCTCTACCTCCTCCTGAAGGTCCCTGATCTGGGCTGCCTGTGCCACAACCACACGGTCCAAAAGCTGGACCTGCTTTTTATAGCAGGTCAGCCAGACCGCCTTTTCTACAGATTTCTTATGGGCTGTACTGGCCGTCCACCGGATTGCTGCATCCAGTGGGCGCTTGTCATCTAGTAACGCACACATCCATTGTTTGGTGATATTCACCTTACTAAACACATAGTCCGCAATGCGCTCGTCCACTATGTCCCTAGTTTTAAAATCCTTTTCTGGTACACTATCATCCTGCTGCCAGTGTCCCTTCGTGGTCGCCATTATCTGTAAGGGGTTTCTGCGCCGAGCTTTCGCCCGACCTAAGGTCCCCGTGCCTTGCTCTGATCCCTTGACCAGGCCGTGCACACTGGTTCCCCGTGAGTGGTTCGACCCACTCACCCCTTACGGTTCTAGACACTGGGCTTAGATGCAGGAGCTCTTATAGTGCAGAAAAAATTCAACCAGACCAGATTTCAAAACCAGGGTTTAAATGAAAAGGCTTTTATTCAGCACTTGGGACTATTGTCCATGAATACTTATACAGTTCTATAATACATGTCTATAAAACACATACCGAATCACACGAATACTTATAACTATGAATCATAAAACACACACAGTTCTATAAGACATATACACGACTACAAGATGGGGAACGTACGACACATCGCAAAATTGACCAACACACACTTCTTTACACACCCAACGTTTATTCAAACCACCCTCCCCTCTACACTAAACTATGTCCAGGATATGCAAGATCGGGGTGCATGCTCACCATGGGGCTATTACTGGGGTTACTGGCTGTTCGTTTTGCAGTATTTCTCCTCGAGTTGCGTGCCTGTTCCTCTCTCTTGCATCCGTTCTTCTTGCCTGTCTTTTCTTCCTCCTGCATTCGTTTTCTTGCCTGCTTGCGTTCCTTGCAGGTTTTCTTCTTGACTTCAGTTGACTTCCCTTTTTCACCCAAAAGTAGTGGCCAGTTATACTGTTTCTGACCCGTCCTATCTCCCGCCAGATCTTGGAATCTCTTTGTTCAAAAAGATATGTATGAGGTTTTCTTCTGATCTGCGCTTATGTTCGGGGATACCGGGGATGGCCAGACGGTGTTAATTGGGATTTCGTTGTGAGGTGATGGGTGTTAACTGGTTTCCCATTACCTACCAGGTAGTTTTCTATGGGCTATTGTGCCCCCTCACTGAGATGAACTGTTTAGGTCGGCTTGGGGCATTGTGAGTATGCTGATGTCAGCGCCCCAGTGTCTGGACTCCGACCTGGTTTCGTAGGTTTCTGCATGGCCAATACCCATCCTTTGTTCTGGCCGTAGCTTTGCAGAAACCTAGAGACTGGGTTGTAAGGTTTTTACTTTTTGTGGCTGGTCACGAGGTCCTGCGGCCATTTTAGGACCCACAGATTGTGACATCCTTTGTTAATCTGACCGCAGCCTTTCTCCGCTATCAGCCCCAGTCTCTCGTTTAAAATGTCCAAACTGCAGCTCTTTGGTTTGGTGTTGCTTTCCAAATGAGGGAAAACTTCTCAAATCTTACAGCTCTGGGATCCAGGAGTGCAGAAGGTGTATTTCGTACAAAGCAACAGTGACTTCAATCCAAATCTGTGTGGTTCTAGAGTGCCGTGGACACCCTGATGTTATGATGCTATAGACAGCAACTTTGCTTTCTTAACCTGAAAAATGTTTACATTTCAGTGTATCAATCATGCGATTAACTGTCCTCATGAAGGGGCACAATGAAGGGATAGAACCTTATCTGCCATGGGTGTGGGAGTGCACAGTGAGTGGTTTTGGGCCCCATATGGGATGTGCTGGCATTGGAGAGGGTCAAGAGGAGGATTACGAGAATGATCCCAGGGATGATTGGGTTTACATATGATGAGCGTTTGACTGCACTGGGCCTGTACTCGCTACAAGGATGAGGGGGGATCTCAGTGAAACTTACCAAAGGCCTGGATAGATTGGATGTGGTGGGGATGTTTTCACTAGTGGGAGGGTCTGGAACCAGAGGCCATAGACTCAGAATAAAAGGACGTTTCTTTAGAAAGGAGATGAGGAGGAATGTCTTGAGTTAGAGGATGGTGAATCTGTGGAATTCATTGCCACAAAAGGCTGTGGAGGCCGTCAGTGGATATTTTTAAGGCGGAGATTGACAGATTCTTGATTAGTAATGTTGTCAGGGGTTATGGGGAGAAGGCAGGAGAATGGGGATGAAACGGAGAGATGAATCAGCCATGATTGAACGGCGGAGTAGACTTGATGGGCCGAATGGCCTCATTCTGCTCCTATCATTTATGAACATGATATTCCTTACCGCGTTCACTGGACATTGCTTCCACCTCTCTCATGTTAATTTACCCACACATCTGCTCCAGATCTGTTCAATGTTGTGCTGGCATGCCTTCTCAAGTGTCTGGCCTTCGTATGCTCAGCTGAATTACATTTATTTTTAAGTTCCCACTTGGGAAATAATCCTCGATTTACGACATGCTGCTGCCAGAAGGCCGTCTTTTTCTGCTGCCTTCTGATCTGACGGAGCTTGCAGTCAGAAATACGCCATCTCTCATGTTGCACCTTAATTTCTCCATTACTTCCTGCATTATGTTCCCGCATCCCAATCGGAATGTAATCTGAGTCTCGGAAATGGACCCAAGACATTAAATGATTAAAAAAAAAATATATATATATATATATATACAGGTGCTCCTCAACTTATGATGGGGTTACGATCCGATAAACCCATCATAAACCAGAAATATCATAAGTCGAAATGGATTTAATACACCTGATCACGTGGCCGGAAGCTCGCTGCGGCTCGCTGCCATCGCCCAGCTTTTGCACCATCGTAAAGTCGAGATATCGGCAGTGGAAGCATCGTAAGTCGGGGAGCATCTGTGTATAGTGATTGTGCTGGTGGAGAGAGGGGAATGTACCTGAAGCTGATCTGATGGGGATGTGTAAATGGGACGTGTCCCTCAGACAGGCAGTAGTGATTAACAAGACTGCACACCCTCACCCACTTGTGCCATTTAGTCTCTCTTGGTCTCCACCCTATTACAGATATTCCCTTTCTCTTCTCTCCCTCACCCTTCACTACAACTTCAAACAAAATTTGAATTCTATCTTTTCTCCGTTCTATTCACTGATCTGAAATGTTGAATCTGCACCTGTCTCGACGGATGCTGCCTGAATATTTCCTGCATTTTCTGTCTTTATTGCAGTTTTCCAACATCTGCTCTAGGAAGCTTGGGTGCGGCACGGTGGCGCAGCGGGTTAGAGTTGCTGCCTTACAGCGCCAGAGACCCGCGTTCGATCCTGACTACGGGTGCTGTCAGTGCGGAGTTTGTACGTTCTCCCTGTGATCACGTGGGTTTTCTCCGGGTGCTCCGGTTTCCTCCCACACTCCAAAGATGTACAGGTTTGAAGCTGAATTGGCGTCTGTAGTTTGTAAATTGTCCCTTGTGTGTAGGATAGTACTAGTATATAGGGTGATCGCTGGTCGGCGTGAGATCAGTGGACATATGTGCCTGTTCACACTCAATATATCTAAAGTTCAAGAAGTGGAGAATGAATGCCCGTTTTTTTCCGAATGACAGAGGCTTTCAGATGATTTGGGCATAAAACCCAACAATAACTCAAAAAGCCCAGGATAAAGTGTATCATTTCCACTGCTAGAATAAGGGCAAAAAATGACTGACCTAGAAATTCATTGTAGCCCAAGTAGGACTGGTAATCAGTGTGTCTGGGTTCCTGATGCTTTTTTTAATGCCCATGCACCTGAGAGACATTGTTCGTTTGCAATCCCAGTGAAAGTGTGCATGGATGCCTTAAGGCTCTTGCATTCTTCAAGTCAGCAAGAATAGCCCTTGACATCAGGCTTGTTGATTCCAGACGGGAGGAATGGGTCAGAATGACACAGATCTGGTCTGTGATGTTTCTAAAACAGAGAAATGTGAATTAACAACAGCTGGAAACACACTCAGCGAGATACGGCCTAATTCCTTGGGCTTTCATTGCAACTAGTATCAGGCGAACACCACGCATAGATTTTTGACTGCGGAAATATCACACAGGAATCCTGCGTTTTGGTTTTACTGCACAAAAATATTGATTAAAAAAATATTTTGCCTGTGTTTTTGTGTTTGTGCTATATTGGTTATGCTTTTATTGAATTTCTTTGTTTGTTCTTTATTACAGTGTCAACCGAGTACCATGCTTACATCCTGCTGTGTTGCTGCAAGTAAGAATCTCACTGTCCCGTCTCGAGACATATGACAATAAAGCCCTCTTGACTCCGGACTCTTGTGTCCAGAGGGACCATGGTGTCCCTGTGCGCACAAATTAGTCAAGATACTGCGAGCAATCAGGAGGACCAACTGCATCTTGGCCTCAATTGCAAGCGCATCAAAGTGCAAGAATAAAGATGTCCTCGTGAGTGTGGGAGGGAACCGAAGATCTCGGAGAAAACCCACGTGGTCACGGGGAGAACGTACAAACTCCATGGGGACAGCACCCGTAGTCAGGATCGATCCCGGGTCTCTGGCGCTGCAAGCACTGCAAGGCCTTAACTCTACCGCTGCACCGCCATCTTGTAAGCTACCAAAGTGGAACACGAGGTGCTATTCCTCCATTTTGTGTTTGGTCTCACTCTTCTATGGTGGAGACCCGGGATAGAAAGGTCAGAGTGGCAATGGTGTCGTTGCCAATCAACTGGACTCTGCCAACTTGTATTTGTTTCCCAGACACACTTTATTTACCTGTGCACAAGGAGACCAGCACAGTCCCAGTTTCCGCACTGCTCTAAAATTCTTATCGGAACTGTCAGCTTTTATACAAATAACAACCAATTGAAATCTCGTGCACTCTCTAATTCCTCATTAGCATGCATAGAATAAAAATCACCAATCACAGCACGTGACATGAGGCCTGCTCAGGCCCCCGAGTCCTGCCAACGTCCTCGTAAATCTTCTCTGCACCCTTTCCAACTTGACAACGTCTTTCCTATCACATGGTGACCAAAACGGAATGCAATACTCTAATTGCGGCCTCACCAACGTCGTATGCAACTGCAACATGACCTCCCAACTTCTATACTCAATACACTGACTGATGAAGGCCAATGTGCCAAAAGCCTTTTTGACCACCCTATCTACCTGTGGTGCAACTTTCAATGAACAATGTCCCTGTACTCCTAGATCCTTCTGCTCTACAACACTCCCCAGAGCCCTGCCATTCATTGTGTATGTCCTGTCCTTGTTAGTGTTCTAAAATGCAACACCTCACATTTCTCCGTATCACATTCCATCATCCACACCTCAGACCATCTGGCCAACCGACCAAGATCCTGCTGCAATGTAATGACAACCAATCTTCACTGTCGACAATACCACCCACACTTGTGTCATTTTTGAGTCCTTGGGTCCTTTAGGATTGTGATTGTCCAGTGGACAAACAAACTCTTGAGGGTACAGTGTTACAGCTGGAGGACTGATGCCTTACTGCTCCAGTGCTCGAGCCTGACCTCCAGTGCTGTCTGTGTGGAGTTTGCACGTACATCCGATGGTATTTTATTCAGGTGCCTTGGTTTCCCCATGGATCCTAAAGATGTGTGGTTGCTAGATTAATTGGGCACTGTGAATTATCCTGGAATGCAGATGAGTGAGGAATGATAAGGGGGTGGTGGTGCAGTTGATGGGAATGCCAGGAGAATTGGTTACAGGGAAAACGAAGTGAGTAATGGGATTGCTTTATGAGCTGGCATCGACTTAATGGACTGAGTGTGTTACAAGGTAATATGGTAAAATTTACTCTCAAAGGGAGTAGAGTGTTCTGGTCTAAAGGAAAAGGAAATTGCTCTGATGTTCACTGGATACATTTTAAAGTTTAAATTTATTGATTGCTCACTTTGGCTGAGACCACTTTAGCTGCTGAAAGATTAAACTTGGCACTTCTGTAACTTCTTGAACATTGTCCAAATGCTGCATTTTCCCCAGTAATTTTGTTGTTCCTTCACATTGGGCCTGAGATTCCAGAATATCCTTCAGAGAACGGGAGGCACAGTGGCACAGCGATGGAGTTGTTGCCTTACAGCGCCAGTGACCCGGTTTCGATCCTGACGACAGTTGCTGTATGTGTGGAGTTTGCATGTTCTCCCATGTGACCGCGTGGGTTTCCTCCAGGTGCTCTGGTTTCCTCCCACACTCCAAAGACACGAGGTCAAAAGGTCATGAGTGATAGGAGCAGAATTAGGCCATTCGGCCCATCAAATCTACTCCACCATTCAATCGTGGCTGATCTATCTCTCCCTCCTAACCCCATTGTCCTGCCTTCTCCCCATAACCCCTGACACCTGGACTAATCAAGAATCTATCTATCCCTGCCTTAGAAAATTCATTGACTTGGCCTCCATATGACATGCAGGTTTGTAAGTTAATTGGCTTCTGTAAATTGCTCCTAGTGTGTAGGGTAGAACTAGCGTACGAGTGATCTTTAGTCGGCAGGGGCTCCGTGAGCCGAAGGGCCCGTTTCCATGCTGAATCTCTAAACTAAACCAAACTAACAAGTCAGATCCGTACTGATCTCATCTGACCTTGAAAGCAACATATTAATATACTCCTCCAAAGTTAGACTTTCTATTCTTCCCCCCCAAGGACGACAACTGAGTTAACCACATGTCTGTGGTATATTTTATCGCAAAGCATTTGTTTTCCCTGAGGTTGAGGGTTGAGGAGAAATAAATAAGGAGAGATAAACGAAATTCTATGGGATTGATGCAGGGAAGCTATTTCCCATGAAACAAGAATCAAAATCAATGGGATGTAATCTTCAAAGTTACAGCCAGACCATTTTGGAACCAAACCAGGGAACATTTGTTCAGTAATAGATCATGGAAATCGGATACGTTCCTTCCTCAGTAGTCCATGGATGCGGCGGATGTCAATTGAGAGCTTTCAAGGCTAAGATAGGTTTTTGACAGAGGAAGAAATATATTCTTCATTAAAAGTCTGTCTCGGTTAGGATATGGATATGCAGCATAGATGGGTGGTTGAGGTTCATCTAGATCATGTATGAGTATCAGGTTTGTGAATAATTCACTCTTATTATTCCAGTGTTTCTGCAAATCACAGCAGATGGACAAAATGGACACAAAATGCTGGAGTTACTCAGCGGGTCAGGCAGCATCTCCCGAGAGAAGGAATGGGTAACGTGGAAGGGTCTTGACCAAAAGCATCACCTGTTCCTTTTCTCCAGAGATGCTGCCTGACCTGTTGAGTTACTCCAGTATGTTGTGTCTTTCTTTGGTGTAAACCAGCATCTGCAGTTCCTTTCTACACAAACACGGCAGCCCATTAGAATTAACGTGTTTGTTATACTTGGAGCAACGATACTAAATATATAAATATAGTAAGACACATAGCTCTTGATATTGACACAAAATGTTGGAGTAACTCAGCGGGTTAGGCAGCATCTCTGGAGAAAAGGAATAGGTGTCGATGAAGGGTCTTCACCCGAAATGTCACCTATTCTTATTCTCCAGAGATGCTGCCTGACCCGCTGAGTTACTCCAGCATTTTGTGTCGATCTTCGGTGTAAACCAGCATCTGCAGTTCCTTCTTGCACATAGGTCTTGGGGTTCTGTTAAGGACCAATTTCTATCTCACACATTGATTTACTGGTTAAATGTAGTGTTTGGAGCACTCTGACATTCTGCTGGGAAGATGGAAGAGAAATGTCCCGTTCTGCACTGAATAGGCACCAGCGAGTTAACTCATGGGCCATTACCAATAGTCTCGGTCTTCCATGGACAGGAAAGGCCAGGGTTCCTGCTGCTGATTTCAATTGATAGGCTTCGGCTGGAAACCACATTTTCACGGAGTGTAGATTGAGGGAGGGTTATGTTTCCTGTGGCCACATCCACATGTTGCCCGACCCCCACACAGCTCCAGACAGCCTTGGACATATCAGCACCGTTGCAACTGAAATCCAGAGAGTCACCACCTTTAAGGAAGAAGGGAATTCCTGCAATGTAATAAGATCCTGTATTTTTGCAGAGAAAAATAGAGAGGATTGATGCGGCATTAATCTGATTTTAGTAACATTACAATCCTAAAGCTCAGATTGCAATTGCCTTCGAAAAGTTAATAACAACAATTTTACGAGCTTTCATAGCAATGTTTTATACATTTAATCATGTTATTCAACAGACTGCTTAGATGGAGAATTTTTGCTGCTAATTTGTCTCAATGTTCCCAAACCGGTCTTTCTTTCTTATGATTGCTGTGTCTGTGTCCTAAAATATTTCTACCCTTTCTTCCTCAAACACCCTTACGCTCTTCTGTCTATGCACAGATTTTAATTTCCTCAAGAAATGAAAAACAATAAATCTGCAGATGGTGGAAATCTGAAATGATAGAAGTGCTGGAAACACTCAGCAAGCCATGCAGCAACTGTGGGTGGAGAAGCAGTCAATGTTTCAGGCCCGAGACCCTTTGAGGGAGGGATGATCATGCAACGGAAATCCTTACCCCAAGGACGTGACCAGAATTGCCACGGGGAGAAGCTATGGACAAAGTTATTTGGTTGATGTATCAATGGGGGAACGTTGGTGAAAGAAACGAAACAGAAACAGAGGAATGGCAAAGCTGCAAAATGCTGAGCTGTAGGAAGAACAGTTGCTAGCGAAGAGAGGAAAATATTCAATCTACGTTCCAGATGGATGATCTGTCGAAGATCTGGCCAGTTTTGATACGATCTTATCTTAGCCCAGCTGCCTTAAATGTTTAGGAAGGAACTGCAGATGCTGCTTTAAACCGAAGATCGACACAAAATGCTGGAGTAACTCAGCGGGACAGGCAGCACCTCTGGATAGTCAAGAAATGATGCCTGTCTCACTGAGTTACTCCAGCATTTTGTGTCCATCTTTGCCTTAAGTGTTTCTTGCTTCCCTGCTGTTCAACAGTTGTCCATTTTGTGGTGGACCAATGTGTCTACTGTTTGTTGTTACGTGGCTGGTCCAGAAATGGAGACTGGGAATACCGTTGTTTTCAATGTGGTCCCTAGATCAGCAAGACCAAGCCAGACTGGGCGATCGTTTTGCCGAACACTTACGCTCAGACCATCTTGCCAATGCATGCTCCTGGTTTCCAAACATTTTAACTTCCCCTTCCCATTCCTATACTGACCTTTCTGTCTTGGCCACCCTCCACTGTCAGAGTGAGGCCATGCCCAAATTGGAGGAACAGCACCTCATATTTCACTTGAGCAGCTTACAACCGAGTGGTATGAACGTTAATTTCTCTAATCAACCCCTGTAACCCTTGTATTCCCTCTCTCCCCCCTCCCCACCCAACCCCTGTATCCTTGTATCCCTTTGTTATGACCTCTTCTCCAGCCAACAATGGGCCATGATGGGCTTCACCCTTCCTTGGTCATCTGTTGCCGGCCCTGCTTTGTTCCGGCCTTTTCTTACCTCCAGTTTCCTCCCCTCTACTTTCAGTCTGAAGAAGGGGCCGACCCGAAACGTCACCCATCCTTTTTCTCCTCAGATGCTGCCTGACCCACTGAGTTATACCCAGTACTTTGTGTCTATCTTTGGTATAAACCAGTATCTGCAGTGTCTTTCTACACACTGGGAATACAATAGCAGATTTTAGTTCAGTTTAGATTAGTTTAGAGATGCAGCGTGGACACAGGTCCTTCAGCCCATCGGGTCCGCACTGACCAGCAATCCCCACACACTAACACTATCCTACACACACTAGTGCCATGTTTACATTGATACCAAGCCAACTAACCGCCAAACTTGTACGTCTTTGGTGCGTGGGAGGAAACCGAAGATAGACAATAGGTGCAGGAGGAGGCCATTCGGCCCTTCAAGCCAGCACCGCCATTCAATGTGATCATGGCTGATCATTCTCAATCAGTACCCCATTCCTGCCTTCTCCCCATACCCCCTGACTCTGCTATCCTTAAGAGCTCTATCTAGCTCTCTCTTGAATGCATTCAGAGACTTGGCAAGATCTTGGAGAAAACTCATGCAGGTCATGGGGAGAATGTACAAACTCTGTACAGACGGCAACCGTTGTAGGATTGAACATAGGTCTCTGGCTCTGTCAGGAATTAGCTCTACTGCTGTGACACTGTGCCGCCCGTTATGGATCCAGATTGTGGAAATACTTTACTCTCTATTAGGTAGTTCTGGCAAAACATCTCGACCCACGCTTGTGTGCGCGGTATGTGCATGCCTGGACCTGTGTGTCGACACAGGTAAGTACGCATACGTACATGTGTTTGTGTGCATGTCTGTTTGTGCGTGTGCATCTGTCTGTTGATGCATTTGTGCTAGCAGGAGAGAATCGCACCAAAACCGATATCAAAATAGCCAGCTGTGCGCCGCTATGAACCACTGCATCACACCGAAGCTGTGATCAAAATGTTTGAAAGAATAAATCCTGCTGAGCTTCCTGTCAAGAGAAGCCATTGATTATTTTTTTAATTAGGAAGTTCATCACAGTGGGAGAGATGCCTGGCTGAGTTGTTGGAGCTGGAACGCGGCATCAAACCAGTGTAAGAAAATAACTGCAGATGCTGGTACAAATCGAAGGTATTTATTTCACAAACTGCTGGAGTAACTCAGCAGGTCAGGCAGCATCTCAGGAGAGAAGGAATGGGTGACGTCTCGGGTCGAGACCCTTCTTCAGACTTCGGCATCAAAGCAGATCACATGCATGTGGTTTGAGACAAGGTTCGTCTAGCATTCCTGCCTTCTAATGTCAGACCCCAGTCACAGGCTCTACCATTTGGGCGGCACGGAGGCATGGTGGCAGAGTTACTGCCTTACAGGGCCTGGGTTCTATCCTGACCATGGGTGCTATCTGTACAGAGTTTGTGTTCTTCCTGTGACTGCATGGATTTTCCCCGGGTGCTCCGGTTTCCTCCCACACCCCAAAGACGTACAAGTTTGTAGGTTAATTCGGCTTCTGTAAATTGTAAATTGTCCCGAGTGTGTAGGATGGTGTTAGTGTACGGGGACCGCTGGTCGGTGCTGACTCGATGGGCCGAAGGGTCTGTTTCCTCACTGTATCTCTAAACAAAACTAAACATTGGGCCAATAGTCCTCAAGCATCATGGTACTACAAAAAGGTGCTGATTAGTTCTGTGGAATTCACATATTTAAAGAGGGCTGTTTTTATTGATTCGTGTATTGACAACTTGAGATATCGAGCATAATCCTAAATGCAATAAGAATATGAGAACACAAGCAAAAGAAGCAAGAACAGACCATTTGGCTAAGGTACCTACTTTGCTATTCAATAAGATGTCCTTAATCTTGACTGTGTCCTAAAATATTTCTATCCTGTTTTGCTTACGCTCTTCTGTAAAAGGCACATATTTTACTTTCCTTTAAGAAATGAAAATCAAGATCGTAGAAATGTGAAATAAAAGAAGTGATGGAAACACACATCAAGTCAGGCAGCATCTCATATATATATATTTTTTTCATATTTCAGATACAGCGCGGAAACAGGCCTTTTCGGCCCACCAAGTCCGCACCGCCCAGTGATCCCCGTACACTAACACTATCCTACACCCACTAGGGACAATTTTTACATTTACCCAGTCAATTAACCTACATACCTGTACATCTTTGGAGTGTGGGAGGAAACCGAAGATCTCGGAGAAAACCCACGCAGGTCACGGGGAGAACGTACAAACTCCTTACAGTACAGCACCCGTAGTCAGGATCGAACCTGAGTCTCCGGCGCTGCATTCGCTGTAAAGCAGCAACTCTACCGCTGCGCTACCGTGCCGCTATCTGTGGGCAGAGAAACAGTCAACATTTCAGGTCGGAGACCTTCAGGAGAGGGATGTGTTCAGAATTACTGTGGGGATAAGATGCAGATGAAGATGCGAATAATCTTCAAAAATCAATTTTCTGTCATGAATTTAGCCTCTGGGAACCCTTTGAAAAGAGGATTCCAGAGATTCTGGGTGATGGTTTTTCAATCTTTGCACCATTTTAAACTTTATTGATGTGATCCGATGATCCTTTCAGCAAAATAGAACATTCTTTTAGAACTACGCTACTAATATTAAATTTCGCATCAGCCGTAATCCTGGGTGGAGGTGCTCCTGCCCTTATTTTAAGCAACCAATGGGCAGCACTGATGCATCGCCCTGCATATAGTGCTAGGCAATGTTGCATCCATGTGGATAATGCTCTGGTGCTTTAAGCCACACCTGCGATGGCTGCATCACCAGGCTCTACTGAGGCCCGCTGCCTCCCACAACATAGCTGTCAGGCCCTCCGTTTGTTTTGTGTAGGAAGGAACTGCAGATGCCGGTTTAAACCGAAGATAGACACAAAATGCTGGAGTAACTCAGCGGGACAGGCAGCATCTCTGGAGAGAAGGAACGGGTGACGTTTCGGACGGAAGAAGGGTCTCAACCCGAAACATCACCCATTCCTTCTCTCCAGAGATGCTGCCTGTCCCGCTGGGTTACTCCAGCATTTTGTGTCTTTCCCCGTTCGTTTTCACCCACTTATCATCCTAGTGTCCAATTCAACCCATTCAACCCATTCACCCATTCAACCCATATCACCCCCGTCCTTTACAAGCTCCACTGGCTCCCCATCCCCCAGAGAATCCAGTACAAAATCCTCCTCATGACCTACAAAGCCCTCCATAACCTGGCCCCATCCTACCTGACTGACCTTCTCCACAGACACACTCCAACCCGTAACCTCCGCTCTGCTGCTGCAAACCTCCTGTCCCCCCCCCCCATCCGGACCAAACTCAGATCCTGGGGGGACAGGGCTTTCTCCATTGCTGCTCCCACACTCTGGAACTCACTATCTCAAACCGTCAGAGACTCCTCACTCACCACATTCAAAACATCACTGAAGTCTCACCTGTTCAGCACTGCCTTCAATCACTGACCGGCACCTCACCTTCTTTTTCCTTTTCTCTTCGTTTACTTATTTATCTATTTATTTTCTTTTATGTTTTAGTAAACCTTGTAAAGCGTCTTTGAGTGTTTAGAAAAGCGCTATATAAATGTAATGCATTATTATTATTATTATTATTCATACCGTCCACATGCATCGGCTGCAGTGTAGATAACTCCACCATTACTTGTGCCCTCCGCGAACCAAAAAACCCATACCTCGAACAAAATCGTCCTCACTTATTTAACCAACATTCCAGCATGTTTCATTTCATTTGAGCAGTCTGAAGAAGGGCACCGACCCAAAACGTCAGCCATCCTTTGAACGTTTATTTTCCCATCCATTTGCCCAGCTGGCATTTTGCCTCAAAATCCAACTCTGGACTCCACTGCCTCACAATTCACTCTTACCCCTATTTTGACTCTCAAACATATTGAGACCTTCTCTATTCTCCCAACAAATATTGGAAACTGTCAGACTTTCTCGCTCTATCCTGGCCCATTCTTTCGTGATTTGAACACTTATTAGCTTAACAAAATAACATTAGTTTAACAAAACGAAATATTTCTTTCCCTCCAAAAAACACAGGCAGATGGCCCAGTGCTTAATTGGAACTGCACTTGCTGGAAGGACTGACTCTTTGCCCAGAGGTCCAGTCTAACAACCACACTGATATGGGAAACATTGTACAGCATCTTGTTGAAGACCAGATGCATTGTAGTCTATGCTTATTTCTCAATCAACATCACCAAAGCAGATTACACAGTCATTATCACATTACTGTCTGTGAACCCTCTATAGAAATTAGCTGCCGTCTTTCTTATTACAACGGTAACTACATCTTAAACATATTTCATTGGTTGAGATGGTCTGAGGTCATAAAAGACACCATATAATTGCAATTACTTTCACAACTAATTTAACAATTTGACTACAGAGCTGTAAAATTGTTCTCGAAACCTAACAGGTTCGTTGTTAGAGTCTTCTGTGGAAAGGTAGCTACCTCTTCAGGATAAATGTTATCTATGCGTGACATCAAGTTCCACAGCCAAGCAGCTGGTTCTCAATTCTCCACCAAAATGGTTCAGAAAGCAACTCAGTTGTGTTTGGATGTCCTTTCGAAGAGTGGTCATGATAAGGCTATGAACTAGGAAATGGGTTTAACCCATATAACTGAATATTTGATCATCGTGAATGCAAAGGGTTCCTTAGTCATAGAGTCACAGAGTCATACAACGTGGAAACAGGCCCTTGGGCTGGGGTATGTTTCTGGCATACAGCGTGTCTCGTTTCCATTCCTCGTCCACCACTTTATTTGGTCTGTTTCTAGACTCTGTCTGGATGGTCTTTCAATTGCCTGGTCTGTAGTGTTCTTTGATGTTTCTGTGGATGGTCTGGTCTGTCTTGATTAGATAAGTGGGAGGCATGGAAAAGATAGTGAATAAATCACCCAGTGTATATTGGATACATTCTTGCTTGGTGAAGGCTGAAAATTGTGAACATACTGGCAAGAATAATATTGCAGATACAGGGGATGTGTCTCGGGACTGGAACACTTCAAATAGAGTCATAGTGTCACAGAGCCAGGAAACAGGCCCAACTTGCCCAGTACACTAGTCCCACCTGCCTGTGTTTGGCCCAAATCGCTCCAAACCAGCCCCATCTGTGTACCTGTCTAACTGTTTCTACAATGTTGGAATAGTCCCAGCCTCAACTACCTCCTCTGGCTGCTCGTTCCATACACACACCACCCTTTGTGTGAAAAAGTTACCCCTCAGATTCCTATTAAGTCTTTTCTCTTCTGCGCTCTTCGTTTCCACGATCGTGGGTTTTAGTGCTTGAAGAAAGATTCAGTTATTCTTCATAAGGGACAATGAATACCATCTTTACCACATCTTGTGAAAAAAACCCAGAATAGAACTGACAAGAACTGAGTCCCATTTTCGTTTGTACGATACAAAACCAACCGTTGGACCAATCATGCCACATATTGAATCTGCTTGGAAACTGTCCATTGTCGCTGAATTTCTGATAGCAGTGTGTCACTGGTTTAGACATAGAACTTGATACTTTCAAAGATAACTGTTGCACCATTGCGACGGGTTTAATTTTAATGCATGCAAATTTGTGAACTGCACCCTTGTAATTTCCCAAAACGTGTTGCTGGTCACAGGAAGTGTACTGAGAAGAGCACCCTTTCATAATCACGCCAACGTGCAATGACTTCATCCTCTGCTGGGCTATCAGTTTCTGAGATTGATACAAAATGCTGGAGTTACTCAGCGGGACAGGCAGCATCTCCGCAGAGAAGGAATGGGTGACGTTTTGGTTCGAGACCCTTCTTCAGACTCAAAGTCACGGGAGTGGTGGGACTGTCATATGAGGAAAGATTGAAAAGACTAGGCTTGTATTCACTGGAGTTTAGAAGGATGAGAGGGGATCTTATAGAGACATGTAAAATTATAAAAGGACTGGACAAGCTAGATGCAGGAAAAATGCATCCCAATGTTGGGGGAGTCCCGAACCAGGGGCCACAGTCTTAGAATAAAGAGGAGGCCATTTAAAACTGAGGTGAGAAGGAACTTTTTCACCCAGAGAGTTGTGAATTTGTGGAAGTCGCTGCCACAGAGGGCAGTGGAGACCGAATCACTGGATGAATTTAAGAGAGAGTTAGATAGAGCTCTAGGGGCTAGTGGAATCAAGGGATATGTGGAGAAGGCAGGCACGGGTTACTGATTGGGGATGATCAGCCATGATCACAGTGAATGGCGGTGCTGGCTCGAAGGGCTGAATGGCCTCCTCCTGCACCTATTTTCTATGTTTCTATGTTTCCATGAAAGGGAAATGAGAGATATAGACGATGATGTAGGGAGATGTAGAACAAATGAATGAAAGATATGCAAAAAAGTTACAATGATAAAGGAAACAGGCCATTGTTAGCTGTAGCTAGGTGAGAATGGCAAGCTGGTGTGACTTCGGTGGAGCAGGGATGGAAAGGGAGAGGGTATGCAGGGGCTACTTGAAGGTAGAGAAACCGATATTCATAACCCTGGGCTGCAAGCTGCCCAAGCGAAATATAAGATGCTGTTCCTCCAATTTGTGTTGAGCCTCACTCTGACGATGGAGGAGGCCTGGGACAGAAAGGTCAGTGTGGGAATGGGAATGGGAATTAAAGTGTTTAGCAACCGGGAGATCAGGTAGGTCCAGGTGGACTGAGCGAAGGTGTTTAGCAAAACGATCGCCCAGTCTACGTTTGGTCTTGCCGATGTTTAAGAGTCCACATCTTGAACAACGGATAGAGCAGATGAGGTTGGAGGAGGTGAAAATGAACCTTGGCCTAACCTGAAAAGACTGTCAGGGTCACTGGATAGAGTCAAGGGAGGAGGTGTAGGGACAGGTGTTGCATCTCCTGCGGTTGCAGGAGAAGGTACCTGAGGAGGGGGTGGTTTGGGTGGGAAGGGATGAGCTAACCAGGGAGTTGCAGAGGGAACAGTCTCTGCCGAAGGTGGAAAAGGGTGCAGATGGGAAGATGTGACTAGTGTCAGGATCCCGTTGGAGGTGGCGAAAATGTCGGAGGATTAGGTGTTGTATGTGACGGCTGATGGGGTGAAAGTTAAGGACGAGGGGGACTCTATCCCTGTTTCTGAGATTGGATAATTTCTAAAGTAATCATCTGTAACATTAAAGGACATTCCTGCAATTCATATAGAAATTCACCATAATAGTTCAGATGGCGGCATCAGCCTTGCCAGTATATATTAGACATCTTAAAGTCAGATGCCAACTTAATGGCATTTTGTTTAGTTTAGAGATACAGCGCGGAAGCCAGACCTTTGGCCCACCAAGTCCACACCAACCAGCGATCCCCAACACTAGCGCTATTCTATACACTAGGGAACAACCTACAATTTTTACCAATGCCACTTTACCTCCAAACCTTTATGTCTTTGGAGTGTGGGAGAAAACCAGAGTGCCTGGTGAAAACCCACGTGGTCACGGGGAGAATGCGCAAACACAATGCAAAAGGGGATTGAGCAACTAGATCTCCTCAACTTGGTCAAAAAGGCCCACTTCAAAACGTAATCACGACTCTACTCACTCTGGCCTGTGCGAGATAACCACTTATGAGGTGTTTGCGCAGTAATCAACTAGAACGAGAACCAGAAGACAGCACCCATAGTCAGGATCGAACCTGGGTCTCTAGCGCTGTAAGGCAGCAACTCTACCGCTGTGCCACCATGTCCCCCAGAAGATCTCTCATCTTCCTTTCTCGCAGCTATTCTCAGTACCCTTCGTCACATCTTTTGTCTGACGAAAGCGAGCCTTATTCCTTGCCACTTTCACAGCCGTCTCTAAGAATTCCATTGTTCTATACGGGACATATGACAATAAAACACTCTTGACTTTTGATCTTGTTTGAGATATTTCCTCCCTGCACCAGGAATGAAACAGTTAGTTTCCATGAGAGCCCCCCAACATCTTTAGGAAAGACACAAAACGCTGGAGTAACTCAGCAGGTCAGGCAGCATCCCCTGGACAACATAGACTGGTGATGTCTCGGGTTGGGACCTTTCTTCAGGGTGATGGTCTGAAGAATGCTGCCTGACTCACTGAGTTACTCCAGCATTTTTTGTCTTTCCTTGGTAAAACTGCATCGGCATTTCCTTGCTTCTACACCAATTCCTTTACCCTGGTGCTGTTTCCACCCCCCTTCTTGGCTAGAACTAGCTGGGATAATGTCTCGACCCACCATTAGCCAACTTCTGCCCTCATGTCAACTGCTTCAGATCAGCAGTGAAGCCTGCAGGACCATGAATACTGGTTGACAGAGAGAGTGTGAGAGCAGGCCTCTGTCCCTGTGCTCCACTCCCTTGGGCTCCGCCCAAGATCTCTCGGACAGCTGTACTCAGGAAGATGGGAAACCCTTCAAGGTGACACCTAATATTGATAATACATTGAAGTGTTCCATTATAATTCTACCTATGCACCTGTAGTAAATGATTATCCCAACTCTCTTTTGAAATTTTTATAGCTAATTCTTGTTCCCAGTCTCTTCTAATTCCATCTGTTGTGGGTATTGCTATGTTTAAAATGATATTATATAAATACGATATTAGATTAGCTGATTCCGCCTTTGTCTTCATTGCTTCATCCAGTAAGTCGGAAGGCATATTATAATAATCTTTTGTATATTTTTTCAGATAATCACGAATTTGAAGATATTTAAAATATTGGTTATTTTTCAAATTATATTTCAGTTGTATTTGTTGAAATGATAGTAATTTTCCCAATTCATACAAATCTTCGAGCGATTTGATTCCCATTCTTTCCCATTGTATAAATGATTTGTCTATAATTGATGGTTTAAACGATGGATTATTGACTATTGGTATTAAAAGAGATAAGTTTCTTAATTTTAGATTCTGTTTTATTTGTTTCCATGTTCTAATTGTGCTATGTATAATTGGATTTTTATTATAATTTTTATTATTCAGATTTATTGGTGAGAGGATAGTCGCTCCTATATTACTCGGGGAGCAGTCCCCTTTTTCCATTAAGATCCAGGCCGCCTGGTGCATAAATGTTCGATCAACGTACGACATACACTCATCCAATTCAAAACATTACATAGATTATATTATTCAAAAACTAAATTAAATAAAATCTTCCCGAATGTTTCACCAATTTGTGATAAATGTCTGTGTCAAGAAGCTACTATAGCGCATTCTTTTGTTTTTTGTACAAAAATCCAAAAATTCTGGTATGAAATATTTGATATTTTTTCAAAATTAATCAAAATAAAACTGGTACCAAAACCAGAATGGATCATTTTTGGAATATCGGAAGGTAACCCTGAATTAAACGTGTTTCAGAAGAATTTATTTAATTACGGGCTAATAATGGGAAAAAAGCTCATACTGAAATTCTGGAAAAATGCGCCCACACCAACAATAAAAATGTGGATATCAAATATGTTTGAAACACTACATTTGGAAGAGATGAGATTCCTCTTAGCAGGTAAAGCAGACCAATTCCAAAAGACGTGGTCTACGTTTCTGGACCTATTACAAGCATGAGGTGCAATAGTAATTTTACAAAGAAATAAATAAATAAATGGTATCAGGACCTGGTAACGGGAGGTAAAACAACAAAACAGACTTGGTTGGTAGTCCCCTTCCTGCGGAGTTTAATGTTATAATAGAGCGATTGTTTCTACTTTTTTTTTTTTTTTTTTTCTTTCTTTTCTAGGGTCTACTTTCTTACTTTACTTCCTTCTCTAACTTCTTTTCCAAGGGGCTTTCTTTTCCCAACACTCTCTTGCACTTCACGACTCTTGCGCACTTTCTTTCTTTACTTCTTTACTTCTATCTTTTTCTTAAAGCTCAAAAAAAGGAAAAAAAAATTTAAAAAAAAAAATAAAAAAAAAAATTAAAAAAAAAAAAAAAAAAATTCTACCTATTACAGGAAAGTGGAATTCTCTGCCACAGAAGGCAGTGGACGCCAATTCACTGGATGTATTCAAGTGGGAGTTAGATCTAGCTATTAGGGCTAACGGAATCAAGGGGTATGGGGAGAAAGCAGGAACGGGGTACTGATTTTGGATGATCAGCCACGATCATATTGAATGGCGGTGCAGGCTCGAAGGGCCAATTGACCTACTCCTCCTGCACCTATTTTCTATGTTTCTATGTTTTTGTGAAACCCTCCTTTCACCAACCTCGTTAAATCAGGGCATTCAGTTGCCTTACGTCCAAATCCAAACGCGAATTGGAGAGTCCAGCAAGATAAATATTTATCAAATCATCCAACTTCACTGCAAATTTGTGGGGTTCTTGATGGTGTTGGAATCATGGCTTCCTGTCAATAAGGTGCAGACCAAAAATGATTAATGACATGAAATGCCGAAAGATATTTAAACAAGCTGACAAGCTATTTATAAGTATAATTCTTTCTTCCTTGCTAATGTCTTAATGCCTTTCAGATTTGAAGAATGATCGTATCAATACCTCCTCAGTATTGCCGCCTCAAGCAGGAAGACAGGGGTAATGGGAAAAAAAGAAATTACCCTCATCATTAGTGATGGGTCAACCACATTTCTTCTCATGTAATATTTAACTCTGAGCACCGAGCATTCCTAAATCAAGGTTAAGGAGTTAAATAAATGTTTTTGTCTTAATCTACTTTGATTAGAGCTATTGCGAAGCTTTGTATATTTTATTTCACAGACTAGGGTCAGGATTGTGAAATACCCCATGGATCAATAAGGGTCCGAATGCCCCTGCTCCTCCCCCCTTCAAATTAAGATACAAAGTGGTACTAATTGAGAATAAAAGGCAGAATCATGTCCCTCCCACTTTTGGCTGTGAATTGGAGGCAGCGTAATGTGCTATTACTCCGTCGCAATTACTTTACCTCAATCACAGTTACAATATTGCAAGCAAACCAAGACATGTCCGGGGGTTGTTTTTTTATTACACTTGAGTTAAAATAAGTGTGTGGGAGTGGCTGATAGATGGCACGGAGTGGACAGGTTACCAAGTGAACCATTTGGACAACTGAACCAACTAGAGAGCAGTCCTGAGCAACTATTTACCCCATTGGAGACCCTCGGACTATCTTTGATCGGACTTTACTGGCTTTACCTTGCACTAAATGTTACTCGCGATATTCCCTTTATCATGTACCCGTACAATGTGGATGGCTCAGTTGTAATCATGCATTGGTTAACACACAACAGCAGCTTTTCACTGTACCTCGGAACGCGTGACAATAAACTGATGACTAATGACTAAGTGTTGTTAACATGAGAAGACCTGCACTGAGGCAGAGTGCTCGGGCTGAGGCTGAGGTAGGTGGAGTGTTTCAAGGAGATCCGATAATGAAGACCTCCATAGTGAAGATCATAAGTAGCTGATCCATGTTTTAAGGTCATAAGGTCATAAGGAATAGGAGTAGAATTAGGCCATTCGGCCCATCAAGTCTACTCCACCATTCAATCATGGCTGATCTATCTCTTCCCACTAACCCCATTCTCATGCCTTCTCCCCATAACCTCTGACACTTCTACTAATCAAGAATCTATCTACCTGTCTTAAAAATATCGACTGACGTCCTCCACAGCCTTCTGTGGCAAAGAATTCCACAGATTCACCAACCTCTGTCGAAATAATTTTTTCCTCATCTCCTTCCCAAACGAACGTCCTTTAATTCTGAGGCTATGACCTCTAGTCCTCGACTCTCCCACCAGTGGGAACATCCTCTCCACATGCACTCTATCCAAGCCTTTCACTATTCTGTATGTTTCAATGAGCCCCTCCCCCTATTCTTCTAAACTCCAGCGAGTACAGGCCCAGTGCCAACAAACGCTCATCGTAGGTTAACCTACTCATAGGTTGTTAGGGGCATATGGTCCTTTCACATCTGGTACTCGCTCATAAGCATGTGAGGTGGCTCTGAATGCATCTGAATTCCACTGTCTGTGTAAGATTCCCAGTCTGGGTCACTCCGAGTCTCTGCGTTCGACTGTAGAAGAATGAGGTTTGCGTAGACGGGTGAGGTCTGAGTGGTCTCCCAGGCCCGGCATTTATGCCAGTTGCAGACAATTAACAGCAACAAGAATTACCCATGATTCAATTTGTCGCTACATGCTCATTTGTGAGCCTGCCAAGTCTGCTGGATTCACACACAAACAGTTAATTGGTGGCATTCCTCCAAATGAATTCGAAAAGAGGTTGTCTGATAATTAGAAATAATTACAGCCAAAGACTTTCCCCTCCCCCCCCCCCCCCCCCCCCCCCCACACAAAATCTTGTGGTGATTATTGGAGCCAAGCACGCCTCTCTTCAGGGGAAAACAGTAGGGGCTCCCCCTCATCCATGGCAGCTGACTTGTGGTGGTGAGCTGCCCCTAATCTTTCCTGTACACACCAGGTGAGTCCGTGCGTTTCCTCAGGTCCCTTTATGAACCATCTGGGGGTCATAAGGTCAATAAGGTCATAAGTGACAGGGGTAGAATTAAACCATTCGGCCCATCTAGTCTACTCCGCCTGTGGCTGAGGTCAGCCACAGATTAGTGTGGGACATTGTGGGGAACAAGAGTGGCATGGTGGCATAATTGCTGCCTCGCAGTTCCAGAGTTTGATCTTGACCTCGGTAGTGTTGTGACTGTGTGGAGTTTCAATGTTCTTCCTGTGACTGCGCCATGTGCTTCGGCTTCCTCCTGCAACCCAAAGACATGTGGGTTTGTAGGTTACTTGTTCTCTGTAAAAAAAAAATGCTCCCTGATCTTTAGGAATGAGAAAGTGGGATAGCATATGAACTATGAACCCCATGGGCTGAAGGGTCTGCTTTCATGCTGCATCTCTGAACTGCATTAAATTCTCAATCTCGATGTCGTCTCGATCCAGTGAACAGACTGGGCTGCACCTCAGTGCAGTGGCAAATCAGGGCAGGAGAATATAGATTTTATTGGCATCACTATCTGAGCAGGAAAATCTTTCCTTTTGGCTTGACCAACAGTTAATACCGAACATCGTCAATTCATCAACATATTGTAGTTTTTATTCACAAAATGCTGGAGTAACTCAGCAGGTCAGGCAGCATCTCGGGAGAGAAGGAATGGGTGACGTTTCGGGTTAAACGTCACCCATTCCTTCTCTCCCGAGATGCTGCCTGACCTGCTGAGTTACTCCAGCATTTTGTGAATAGAAACCTTCGATTTGTACCAGCATCTGCAGTTATCTTCTTATATAACATATTGCAGTTGGTGGAAACTCATTGCGCCCAAAAATGGCTTCTGCCTTTCCTATATGGTAACAATAATTGCATTCCAGAAGGTTTTTCATTAGTTATAAAGAATTTCAGGATAGTCTTAGTGTTGTGCAATGTTTTTCATTCTGTTGTTGATGGAAGCTATCAACTCTTAATGTATGCTTGGCTATCTCCCACTATTGGTCAGCTCAGTCCCTTTGCTGACGATGTTCCATCCAGTTCGGCAGGGATCTGTGTTGGGACCTCTATTGTGATTGATATATATATAGGAAGGAACTGCAGATGCTGGTTTCAACTGAAGAAAGACACATAAAGCTGGAGTAACTTGGCAGGATAGGACGCATCTCTGGAGAGAAGGAGTGGGGAATGTCACCCATGCCTTCTCTCCAGAGATGCTGCCTGTCCCGCTGAGCTACTACAGATTTTTGTGTCTATCTTATATATGGCTTGGATGCTTGGATGTAAATGGATGCAGGTTGATTAGTAAGTTTGCAGATGCCACCAAGATTGCTGAGATGGCAGTATGCGAGATAGACTGTCAAAGCATACAGCGGGATAGAGAACAGTTACAGAAATAGGTGGAGAAATGGCAGATAAAGTTTAACCCACGCAAGCATTGCACTTTGGGAGGTCGAATGTTAGGGAACATTATAGAATTAATGGCAAAACCATTAACAGCTTTGATTTACAGAACGATCTTGGTGTCTGAGTGCATAACACTCTGAAAATGGCCACACAAGTAGATAAAGTGGTTCAAGAAGGCATATTGCATGCTTGGTTTCATTGGTAGGGGCATTGAGCATAAGAGTTAGGAAGTCACGATGCAGCTCTGTCGGATGATGGTAAAGCTGCTTTAGGAGTATTGCGTACAGTTCTGATTGCCCCATTACAGAAATCATATAGAGACTTTGGAAAGGGAGCAGGGGAGGTTTACCAGAATGGTGCCTGGAATGAGGATTATTTGAGGTTGGACAGACTTGAACTGTTTTCTCTGGAACACCAGAAGTTAAGGGGAGACCTGATAGAAGTATATAAAATTATGAGAGGCATAGATAGGATAGACAGTCGGAACCTTTTTCTCAGGATGGACATATCAAATTCTAGAGGGCGTAGCTTTAAAGTAAGAGGCCCCCCTCCTTCCTAAGACCTGCTTGACCTGATAAGTGATGAGTGCAAGTGATTCTTTGCTACACAACACTTACCTATTTCTGGTCTAATCTCTGGCCTGACCATTCATAATGGAGAAAACGCATTCAGAATATATCGAAAACCTTGAGTCCATCCTTCAGGAGTAGATAGAATCCCTGTGTAAAAGAGGTAACACGTAGTCTACCTCATGAACTAATCAACACTCCCTGCCCCATTGGACACCCCAGCCCATGGATTCGTAAGTTCATAAGTGATAGGAACAGAATTAGGCCATTCGGCCCATCAAATCTACTCTGCTATTCAGTCATGGCTGATCTATCTTTCTCTCTTAACCCCATTCGCCTGCCTTCTACCCATAACCCCCGACACCCATACTAATCAAGAATCTATCTATCTCTACCTTAAAAGTATTGATTGACTTGGCCTCCACAGATTTCCGTGGCAATGAATTCCACAGATCCACCACCCTCTGACTAAAGAAATCCCTCCTCATCTCTTTCCTAAAGGAATGTCCTTTAATTCTACGTTTATGACCTCTGTTCATAGGCTCTCCCACTAGTGGAAACATCCTCTCCACATCCATTGTATCCAGGCCTTTCAATATTCGGTAAATTTCAATGAGGTCTCCCCCTCGTTCTTCTAAACTCCAAATAAACGCTTGTCGTATGTTAACCAACTCATTCCTGGGATCATTCTTGTAAACCTCCGTTGGACCCTCTCCAGAGCCAGCACATCCTTCCTCAGATGTGGGGCCCCAAATTGCTCACAATACTCCATGGTGAATCCCACACTGATGTGATCAGCCACCTTGGAACCGGAGAGTCCACCCTTATAGACAATAGACAATAGACAATAGGTGTAGGAGGAGGCCATTCGACCCTTCGAGCCAGCACCACCATTCAATGTGATCATGGCTGATCATTCTCAATCAGTACCCCGTTCCTGCCTTCTCCCCATAGCCCCTGACTCCGCTATCCTTAAGAGGTCTATCAGAGAATTGGCCTCCACTGCCTTCTGAGGCAGAGAATTCCACAGATTTACAACTCTCTGACTGAAAAAGTTTTTCCTCATCTCTCTGACTGAAAAAGTTTTTCCTCATCTCAGTTCTAAATGGCCTACCCCTTATTCTTAAACTGTTGCCCCTTGTTCTGGACTCCCCCAACATTGGGAACATGTTTCCTGCCTCTAACATGTCCAACCCCTTAATAATCTTATACGTTTCGATAAGATCTCCTCTCATCCTTCTAAATTCCAGTGTATCCCTTGATCCCAAAGGGAAATCTTAGCGAAAGGTTCACCAATAGCTGGAAATTTATTCACATTACTCACTTCCAACCCTTTCCTGCTCCTAATTCTGATATTCCATCCATTCACTTCTTCAAAGCCTGAAGATGCTAAGCTCTCACAAAGAGTGGAAGAGACGAATGTCAAAGGGTATTTCAAAGTCAAATCCTTTTTGATCTGTGAAGTGAGTAAACTCTAACCTCACAGCCTCACGTGCTCAATTAATTTCTTATTAATAGACTTCTAATATTATTAATATTGCCGCTGACATTTAACTCAATTTTTGTTTTGCCCCTGTTGCTGAAGGTGCAAGCTGATAACAAATTCAAATTTAAATTCATTTTTAAACTCTCCCCCCCCCCACTGAACATTCAAAATGAAGGAATTAAACCTGATTTCTAATAGTTAATTTTTAAGATCATTGAAGGGGAGAATTAATATTTATCCGGCAGTTACAAAAAAGAATGTGTGATCGCCGGTCACGTTCGGTCGGGGTGAGTTTGATTTCAACCCGCTGTGCAGATAGAGCAACTTGAGACAGTTCAAAGCATTTCAATGATGAAAGCACATGGCTTCTGTGCTTTCTGCGCTGGGTGATCACGGGCTTCACGAGTCTCACGCTGGGAAGTTTGGACAAGGCCCCCACTCGTTCAATGTTCTCTGGCCTGCAGGCTCTGACCAGTGGGGATCTGTAGGGGTCAGTGCTTTAAACAAGCTACAACGACTTGGCTGATGGATTGAATTGAAAGATAAGGGCATTGAAACAGGCCCTTTGGTCGACCGAGTCCACACCGACCATCGATCACCGTTCACACTCCTTCGTTTTTTATCCCAATTAGGCCAATTAATCTACGAAATCCGTAGGTCCTTTGGGTATGGGAAGAAACTGGAGCACCCGGAGGAAATCCAAGTGCTCACGGGGAGAACATGCAAACTCCACAGAGACACCATCTGAGGTTGAGATCACATCTGGGTCTCTGGCACTGCAAACATATGTATAAGTTTGCTGATGATGCTAAACTCGGTAGGATTGTGAGGAGAGGGAGGATAAGTGTCAGGATATGGAGAATAGGGTAGAAAGCCTTTAAGGGTAAGCGGGCCAGGACATTACAGACGAGATATGAAAAACTGTAAGGTCATCCATTTTGGTGCACAGAATGCAGAAGTGGCGTATTTGTTAAATAGTGAGAGATTAAGTAGTGTTAACATTCAAAGGGATCTAATTATGCTTGCACATGATCACTGAAGGCCAACAAGTAAGTGCAGCAAACAATTAGAAGGGCAAATAATAAATTAGACTTTATTACGAGAGGATTTAAATATCAAAGTTATACTGGAATTGTAAAGGTCCTTGATGAAATGCCATATGCACTTTTGTTAGAATTTAGTGTCCTTATCAAATAAAGGGTATACATGCCATGCCTACATTTGTATGTCGTTGTGTGTCTTGTTGCATTTTTGGTATGACTGTATGGCCAGTCAAATTCCTTGTAAGTTTGTCGATGACACCAAATTTAGTGGAGATACAGAGAGTAAGGAAACTGTACATGGGGGTAAAGATCGGCTACAGAAAGGGTCAGGGAATGAATGGCAGGTGGAGTTTACTGAGCAAGTATGAGGTGTTGCACTTTGGTAGGTTAAATATAAGGGGAGAGTGTACAGTTAACGGCAAAAACTCTGAACAGGTGAACAGATTAATTTATATACTTCATATTTCATAGGAGCAGAATAAGGCCATTCTGCCCATCGAGTCTACTCCGCCATTCAATCATGGCCGCTCTATCTTTCCCTCTCAACCCCATTCTCCTGCCTTCTCTCCGTGACCCTTGTTTGGGGTCCAAGTCCATGCCTCCCTGTGAGTAGCAAAAAAAGTAGATAGAGTGGTAAAGGAGGTGTATGTTATTCTTGCCTTCATCAATCTGGGCGTCGAGTTAGTGTTTTCTACTGAATGGCAGAGGCAGAGAGGAGACCTGACAGAAGTATATAAAATTATAAGAGGCAGAATTTAGGGTAAACAATTAGAAACTTGGAAAACGTTCCGAGGATGGAAATGTGAAGGACTAAAGGGCACGGCTTTAAGGTGAGAGGGGCTACGTTTAAAGGAGATGTGCGGGGCAAGTCTTTTGTACAGCTGGTGGTGGGTGCCTGGAATTCACTGCCAGGGATGGTGGTGGGGCTAGATAAGACAGTGGCATTGAAGGGGCTTTTAGATCAGCACATGGAAGAGCAGGGTATAGAGGGATATGGCTCACATGCACACAGAAGAGATTAGTGTCACTTGGCTTCATGTTCAGAACAGATATTGTGGGCTGATGGACCAGTTCCCGTGGGGAAATGGATGACTGTGGGATTGTATTCTGCAGAGTTTAGAAGAATTAGAGCAGAACTCATTGAAACAAGCCCAATTCTTAAATAGATTGATAGGATATGGGGCTAAAGAGCTGAGGGGGGCACATTCTGATAAAAAAAAAAGGGTAGGCCATTTAGGTTTGAGATGAGGAGAAATGTCTTTACTCGGAGCACGGTGAACCTTTGGAATTTTCTATCCAGAGGGCTGTGGGGCCTCAGTCATTGTGTTCAACCACAGAAAAGATTAGTAGATATCTAGATGGAAAGGGAATCAAGGATAATGCCAACAGTGCAGGAAAATAGCACTGAGGTAGAATATCATCCATGTTTTTGATGAACAATGGATAGACTTGAAAGGCCGGATGGCCACCTGTGCTTCTGTTTCTTATGATCTCATGGGTTCATCTGGAAATCTGTCTTGAACTGGTTCAGCAGGTCCATCCTGTCAGGGTTCTCCCCACTGCCGGTGGATCACACATCCCACCACTTCAGATGGACTACAGGTCCTTCCCAGGGGTTCGGCAGGATCCCCTCGTGAGAACTGTTGAAAACCGGAACAGTTTGCAAGTCAGAAATGGGGCCGCCCGGCGATACTTTTAAATGAAGACATTGGTGTAGTTAAACAAGGGAGTTTCACCCACCATTAAGATTTCCCTCCAAGATGCAACGGCATTGCCAAGTTGCCACACAGCAGGAGATGCCTACAGTCCCTACAGTAGTTAACTGTCTGGGCCTACCTTTTGCAGTACACATTCTTTTAGCCACATTTTCGGTAGTCAAGTATCTCTGTGAGGCAAGGCTGGGTAGCCAACTTTATCAGTAGAGTTGCTGCCTTACAGTGCCAGCGACTTGGATTCGATCCTGACACCAGAGTTTGTACGTTCTCCCTGTGACTGCGTGCTCTGGTTTCCTCCCACACTCCACAGATGTACAGGTTTGTAGGTTAATTTGGCTTCTGTAAATTGTCCCGAGTTCTGCCGCTGTGCCACCCAAATAGTGATAAAATGATCATCAATAATAAGGCCATAATGGTTTTAGCATTGAAAATGAGGACTTCTTACTACGATACTGCTACTGCAACCCTTGGGTTCCTTCTCTAGTTTCATATATAATCAGTTTATGTGTAAGATAGTACTAGTGTACAGGGATCACTGGTCGGCGTGGACTCGGTGGGCCGAATGGCCTGTTTCCGCACCGTATCTCTAAACTAAGTCTCGCAGCATCCCGCTTGTCACATGTGACAATAAAGTATCATTCATTCTATAAATTTTTATTCATCCATTAATTCATTCATTTATTCATTCAAGTCAGAGTGTAACAAGATACAGAAAAAATAACTGATTGTCCAAACACAAGGGAAAACTGAAAGATCAGGCAAGGCCTCAGCTTAACATCTCACCTGAAAGACAGAATCTCTAATAACATTGGACTCGTTCTATATTGGATTGAAGTGATAGATTGTGGTGCCAAAGAATCTGGAGTGGGATTTGAACCCAGAATCTTCTGACTCGGCCAGACTGCACCAACAATGCTGGAGCTGGCAAAGACACAAGAGTGCAACCAGTGAACCAAGTTTATCTGCCTTATATACAAATTGAGAGTGACTTTTAGCAAGGTGAGGACAGGACTTCACAGACGGGCTTGTGATTTAAACACTGCCTCTTAAGTTATCAGAAGATGTCAGTTTGGTTACAGAGCAGTCAAAGCAGCTACAACTGGTGTGTACTTTCTCCGCACAGTCTCTCCGGCTAGGAGGAGAAGTTCAAAGTTATAGACAATAGACACTAGACAATAGACAATAGACAATAGACAATAGGTGCAGGAGTAGGCCATCCGGCACTTTGAGCCAGCACCGCCATTCAATGTGATCATGGCTGATCATTCACTATCAGTACCCCGTTCCTGCCCTCTCCCCATACCCCCTGACTCCGCTATCTTTAAGAGTTCTATCTAACTCTCTTTTGAAAGAGGCACTGACACCAACTGAAACCATTCCATTCAATATTAATACAAAAGATTGTGATCTTCTTGGTGGACCTTCTACCGATGCGCCGTAGAAAGCATTTTATCGCGATGCATCACAGACATAGCTTGGGAACAGCTCCGTCCAAGACCGCGAGAAATTGTAGAGACATGTGGACGCAGCCCAGACCATCACACAAACCAACCACCCTTCCATTGACGCCATTTACACCTCACACTGCCTCGGCAAGGCCACCAGCATAATCAGCAACGAGTCGACCCTGGCCACTTCCTCTTCTCCCCTCTCCTATCAGGCAAATGGTATAGAATTGTGAACACACTCACCTCCAGATTCAGGGACAGACTAGAGCAGACTATCAACAACTAGAGAGCAGTCCTGAGCTACCATCTACCTCATTGGAGACCCTCGGACTATCTTTGATCGGGCTTTACTGGACTTTACCTTGCACTAAAGGTTATTCACGTTATTCCCTTTATCATGTATCTGGACACTGTGGATGGATCGATTGTAATCATGTATTGTCTTTCCACTGACTGGTTAGCACACAACAAAAGCTTATTCCAGCATTTTGTGTCTATCTTCGGTTTAAACCAGCATCTGCAGTTACTTCCTGCACAAAAGCTTTTCACTATACCTCGGTACATGTGATATTAAGCCACACTAAACTCCATCCATTGGCACTTACTTGATGTGGAGCAGGTCCCAGTCTCAGGCTCCTTCCTTACAACCAGTGAGGCAGCCCGAGATGAATGGTGGAGACCATACCTCCTTCAGGTACCTCTGGAATAAAGAAAAAGCTGAGCTGGAGGAGAAAGCAAAATGCAATCAAGGATATTGACCAAGTCAAGTCAAGTCAAGTCAATTTTATTTGTATAGCACATTTAATAACAACCCACGTTGACCAAAGTGCTGTACATCAGTTCAGGTACTAAGAAACGAACAGGCAATGGCACACAAACATAACAGCACATACATAAACAGTTCACAGCGCCCCCTCAGAGGGCCTCAAACGCTAGGGAGTAGAAATAGGTTTTGAGCCTGGACTTAAAGGAGTCGATGGAGGGGGCAGTTCTGATGGGGAGAGGGATGCTGTTCCACAGTCTCGGAGCTGCAACCGCAAAAGCGCGGTCACCCCTGAGCTTAAGCCTAGACCACGGGTTAGTCAGTAGCCCCAAATCGGCCGACCTGAGGGACCTGGAGTTAGAGAGGTGGGTTAGAAGATTTTTGATTTAGGGGGGACAAGCCCGTTTAGGGCTTTGTATGTGAACAGGAGGAGGAGGACCAAGGGCGGCAGTGTTACCTCAAGGACAAGAACGGTGCGCTTTTTACACAGCGCATTTGAATAAGAGATCATTAGAAATCTTGTGAAGTAGCAAGACTTATTGCTTCAATTATGGTAATTTTCCATTCAAATTATTCTAATTCCAGTTGAACGGGTTTGAAACGAGAGAATGAAGGGACAAAAAAAAAAAAAGAATCCGATGTGGGTTAAGTGTTGGGAAATGTTTCTGAAGCAGTTAATTTCACAATCGATATTCCTCTCAAAAATTAAATGAAATGTTCAGGGAAAAGAATTTGTGTTTGCCAAAGATCATTGATCCCAATGATATTTGAAATTGTCTTGAAGGAGACTTCGTGTCCAACTCCGTAAGGAAGTTAAGTTGACCCCACCAAAGATTTACACTCCTAGAGGAAATAAAGAACTCCAGATGCTGGTTAATACATCAAAGGACACAAAGTGCTGGAATAACTCAACAGGTCAGGCAGCATCTCTGGAGAACATGGATAGGTAACGTTTTGGGTCGAAACCCTTCAATCCAGCTGTTGGGATTGGATTCCTTCTGTATTGTCCACACCATGTGACAGGGCGGCGTGGTGGCACAGTGGTAGAGTTGCTGCCTTACAGCGCCAGAAACCCGGGTTCGATCCTGACCAGAGGTGCTCTCTGAACGGAGTTTGTACATTCGCCTGTGACCAACATAGACAATAGACAATAGACAATCGGTGCAGGAGGAGGCCATTCGGTCCTTCGAGCCAGCACCGCCATTCAATGTGATCATGGCTGATCATTCTCAATCAGTACCCCATTCCTGCCTTCTCCCCATACCCCCTGACTCCGCTATCCTTAAGAGCTCCATCTAACTCTCTCTTGAATGCATTCAGAGAATTGGCCTCCACTGCCTTCTGAGGCAGAGAATTCCACAGATTCACAACTCTCTGACTGAAAAAGTTTTTCCTCATCTCTGTTCTAAATGGCCTACCCCTCATTCTTAAATTGTGCCCCCTTGTTCTGGACTCCCCCAACATTGGGAACGTGTTTCCTGCCTCTAACGTGTCCAACCCCTTAATAATCTTATAAGTTTCGATAAGATCCCCTCTCATCCTTCTAAATTCCAGTGTACACAAGCCTAGTCGCGCCAGTCTTTCAACATATGACAGTCCCGCCATTCCGGGAATTAACCTAGTAAACCTACGCTGCACGCCCCTCGATAGAAAGAATATCCTTCCTCAAATTTGGAGACCAAAACTGCACACAGTATTCCAGGTGCGGTCTCACTAGAGCCCTGTACAACTGCTCTATGGGTTTTCTCTGGGTTCTCCCGTTTCCTCCCACACTCCAAAGACAAACAGGTTTGTAGGTTAATTGGCTTTGGCAAAATTGTAAATGATCCCTAGTGTGTGTAGGATTGTGTTAGTGTGCGGAGATCTCTGGTCAGTGTGGACTCAGTGGGCCAAAGGGCCTGTTTCCATGCTGTATCTCTAAACTAAACGAAGCCATGAATTAATTAAAGGGCAGAGAAGGTTCAAGGACCTGGTTGCCCACTCCCACTACTGAATCTTACGCTAGTATGTTGTTGTCCATTTGTCAGGACAAGCAATAACGAGTGAAACGAGCACTGTAACTAAATGTTAAGGTAGTCTGAGGCTTGCCATGGCGTTGCAATTGCAAATTACATATTGCATAAATGAGGATCGATAGTGCATTAAGAAACATGTCCTTTGTGATCAAATTTCTGGCCCATTAAGTGGCAAAAATCAATGGGGAATATATTTCGAAATCTCCCAGGTCTTAAATGTCCGACTGGTGTAACTCGAGTTTTCAAAGGAAGGATTGAATGATCACATTTTCTCTTGGATAAAGATTCTATTTTTTCTTGAACTAGTACACTGGAGGGCAACTTGGGAACAAGTCCAAGGGTGGAGACACCAGATGCAAGGTTTAACCTTGGAGTTTTGACTCAACGGCAAGATGAAGCCATAAGCCAGAGGTAAGGACACCATAGTTCTGCAGCTAGTTGTCCCATACTCTGGAGACCCTGGTTCGTTCCCGACCTTGGATGCTTGCACCTTCTCCCTATGACCACATAGGTTCACAAGTTCACAAGATCGAGGAGGAAAATTAGGCCATTTGGCCCATCGAGTCTACTCTACCATTCAATCATGGCTGATCTTTGCCTCCTAATCCCATTTTCTTGCCTTCTCCCCATGACCCTTGGCACCCGTTCTAATCAAGAATCTGTCTATCTCTGCCGGGTTTTCTCCAGGTGCTCGAGTTTCCTTCCATATCGTAAAGATGAGTGAGTTAATTGGCTGCATTAAATTGCCCCGAGTGTGTGAATCTGGGGGAGTTGTTGAGAATATGAGGGGGAACAAAGTGGGAGCAGTCCCTGCAGTGTTAGCAGGCATAGGCATCTGATAATCAGTGCAGATTTTATGGGCTGAAAGACCTGCTTCAAGCTGCACAACTCCATTAAACCTAATGTATTATATATTGGAACTCAGCAGTCTTTCTTTGTGTCTCATATTATATGGAACGATCGATTAGAAATCGTCCTCTTGCTTTTATTAGCAAAGTCCACGAACCAACCCCTTGAATTTCTCTGAACCTGGTGTCAGGTGTACATCCTGACACAGTGAGATGGTGCCAATGTAAGTAGAGAAGGCAGTAACGAACAAGAATAATTAGCTGGCCTGACAAATGAAGATTAGTTTATTTCCTGTCCGGATCCAGAAACAGATTTGCAGCTTACTGCCGGTGTCCGTTTCAAAATCACTTGTTAAAGAGACACAGCGTGGGTAAAGTGTCGCCCTGTGTAGCACAGGGACCAAGAACATCGCGGCCCTTGCGAGGTCTTTATCCGGCTCATCAGTTTTCAGCAGCGTGCTTTTCATTTGACAATCACCTTCCTTCCTGCGCTTTGTGCCAATTATAATGTTTGAATGTAGCAACACAGCAAGGTCACGACCAGCAATGTGACAATGGGCACCTCACCTGTGGTGTCCATTGTCACCGTTTACTGATCAATATAACTCACATTTCGGAACACGTCTCTATTCCCGACTCAAAATAGGCCCGCGAGTTTCTTTACATCACCTGGGAGTTCACCTGAGTTTCTCCCTTCCATCCTTTGAGTTCTCCTTGATAGGACAGAGCTTCCTGTCGATGGCAGGTTACACAGACTCGACCCCAGCCTAGGTAATAGATTCCCCTACTCTGGGTAAAAGGCTCTGTGCATTCACTATCTCTATCCCCATAACGATCTTATTCACCTCTCTAACCCACCCCGGCAAGTCTAGTATTCATAACGCTGCCTGAAGCCACCCTGTTCTCACATGTTCACCCTGGTGGTGGAATGACCTTCTGCAGATAAATGCCATCACACAAGAGGACAAGAACTAGCCTTACCAATGTTACAGCTAAAAAAAAGTTGCATTTAACTAAACCATGGCAGAGATATTCAAAAAATATTGAAATCAATAAGCTATTAATATATTTTAACTTAAAAAAAACTAGAACGCTTAAATCATATTAGGGAACTAATTGACAATTGAAAATATTTAACAAAATTATTTCATCCAAGAAATGTAATATTATCTGAGACCTGCCTTGTTCCTCCATGGCTATTCATCGCCATCAAAATGAATGGACCTCCTGTGCCTTTTTCAAATTTAACCTGGTACAAGTTCAGGAGGAATATCCTGTGGCCAAAGGTGTTAGAAAACAGCAACCAGTTTCCATTCCACCACTGGATTCTACACCGATCAGCCAAAACATTATGACCACCTGCCTAATATGCTGTTGGTCCTCCATGTGCCGCCAAAACACCGCCAAAGACCTGCCGAGGCATGGACTCTACGAGACCCCTGAAGGTGTCCTGTGGTATCTGGCACCAAAACATTAGCAGCAGATCCTTCAAGCCCTGTAAGTTGCGAGGTGGAGCCACCATGGATCGGACTTGTCGATCCAGCACATCCAACAGATGCTCAATCGGATTGAGATCTGGGGAATTTGGAGACCAGGGCAACACCGTGAACACTTCATCAGGTTCCTCAAACCATTCCCGAACAATGTGTGCGGGTACCCTGCTGAAAGAGGCCACTGCCATCAGGGAATGCCATTACCATGAAGGGGTGTACCTGGTCTGCAACGATGTTTAGGTAGGTGACATGTGTCAAATTGACGTCCACATGAATGGCGGGACCCAGGGTTTCCCAGCAGACCATTGTCTAGAGCATCACACTCCCTCCACCAGCTCTTCCCACAGTCGGTTCGGATGAGACGGGATAGCCTTTGTTGCCCTCGTGCATCGATGAGCCTTGGGTGCCCAACACCCTGTCGTGGCAGATAGCACGTTCCACTGGGATCAAATGATGGGACCGCTACCTTTTTGATCTATAATATTGGCCTAGACGAGGGTGTAAGCACAATTGTTAAATCTGCAGATGACCCAAACCTTGGCAGGATTGGGAACTGTGAGGAGGGCAGCGACTCGTGATGGTGGAATACCTTCAGGCTGGTGAAGTGGACAGACCCGTGGCAGGTTAAGTAGATGCAGAGAAATGTGATGTGTTTGGTTAGGAAAAACAAGGAGAGGCAACCATGGAAAGTAACAGGCAGTTTGAGAAAGTGGTTGCAAAGTCAAGCACAATTCTGGGCTTTATCAATAGAGGCAGAGTATAATAGTAAGATTAAATGAGAACTTACCAGTTCGAAGTTTGATCTGTATTTTATGAAGAGTTACGATGAGGGATTACGTGAAGACCCCGTCCAGCACGCATGCGCGACATTCTTCAAAGCAGCGGTGTGGATTCACAGAAAAAACACAACGATTGAAATAAATATAGTAAAGAAAAAATAAGAACTTAATTACCAGTTGATCTGTATAAAAGAGGGTGGGAGCGGAGGGCACGTAATCCCTCATCGTAACTCCTCATAAAATACAGATCAAACTTCGAACTGGTAAGTTCTCATTTAATCTTACTATTTTATTTCGGAGTCACGTGAGTGACTACGTGAAGACTTCAAAGCTCTGTGATTCCGAACCGTGTACCAGCTCATGCTTCACTCACTGTCTGAAGACCTTAGAGGGAGGAAGTATGTTATCGCAATAAAGAGCCTGTTTGTGAACAAAAAAGGTTTATTAATGACAACAAAAAACAGAGAGCTCCCCAGAGCTCAAATTAAATATTATCTGCAGACTGTAAAATTCTGTCTGCAAATGTAGCAGGTTGCGCCAGTGGTTTATTATAAAACCTTTGGAAAGTTCTTTCCGAGGACCATCCTGCTCTGGCCAGAATATGGTCCATAGGCACGTCCATTCGACTAGCCGCCGACGTAGATGCAGCCCTGGTGGAGTGAGATTTGTAAACATTGGTATTGACTCCCGCGGACTTAAGCACCTGCTTGAGCCACCTTGAAATGGTTTGGCTCGTCACCTGACCATGAGGCTTCTTGTGGCTTATCCATAAGGCTTTTTCTCTCCCTCTTAAGTTGTATGTTGTGTCTATGTAATTGGCGAGATGGGTCTTGGCACACAGCCGTGGGTCAGATGAATATGCCCAGAACTCCATGACTGGAGGCGTGGTACCTGGTCTAGTTTGTTTGACCAGTCCCTGAATATGGAATGTGAAACAGTCCAATGACTCTGTCATGCTGTCCAGCCTCAGAAGGTGGAGGGATTGTACCCTTTGAGCTGACACTAGTGCCATGAGCATGACTGATTTCAGTGTAAGTTGTTCCAGCGTGAGTGCCCTGGGCGGTGGCCATCCCCTAAGGTACGTCAGCACAATGCTGACATCCCAGATCTGAGTGTACCTTGGTCTGGGGGGGTTAGTGTTAAAAATGCCCCTCATGATTTTGATTACTAGTGGATGGGACCCCAAAGCCAGTTGTCCTGCTGCTGGAACCAAATAAGCTGACAACGCACTCCTGGCTGTATTTATGGCGCTGTAGCTGAGTCCTTCCCGATGTAATCCAACCAGGAACTCCACAACACTGGTGGGTGTTGCTGTAGTGTAGGTAGTTCCTGTTTTGGAGCAATACCGTTCCCATTTTCTTATGTTGGTCAGGTATTGTCTCCTGGTGGACTCCCGGTGGGATGCGGTCATCATGTTGATGGCGTCCTCAGACAGTCCCAGGCCCAGTAGAGGTCTTTTTAGAATCTGCAAGCCAGGAGATTGACTCTGTCATGGCACGGGTGACTAATGCCTGACACTGGGTGGATTAATAATTCCGGACTGCTGGGGAATTCCAACGGTGTTTCGACAGCCATGTCGAGGGCCACTGGGAACCATGGCTGTGTAGGCCAGTCGGGTGTTATCAAGATTCCTGAAGCGGAATCCAATTGAATCTTGCGTAATACCCGACTGATGAGGCAGAAGGGAGGAAAAGCATAAAAGAACATTTTCCCCCAATACAGCGTGAATGCATCAACTGCTGCTGCCTCAGGGTCTGGTTCCCAAGCGACATACGTTGGTACCTGGTGATTCAGCCTGGATGCAAATAGATCGATATCTGGTGTGCCATATTGCTTTGTAATTTCGGCAAATACTTTGGGATTTAACATCCATTCGATGTTATCGTTAAATTTGCGTGACCTGGTGTCTGCCACTGTATTTTGCTTACCTGGTAGGTAAGTTGCTGATAACCAAGTATGTCTTTCGACACACCATTGCCAGATTAGGTTGACCAATTTGTCACACGATATCGACTTTATACCACCCATGTGGTTGATATAAGCCACCACCGTGGTATTATCTAATTGCAACCGGACATGTGCATGATGCGTATTAGATGAATATGCTTTTAAACCATAAAACGCACCCAACATTTCTAAATAGTTGATACCCCGTGTCTGTAGGCAAGATGATTCAGAATTAGTCCATCTGCCCCCTGTGCTGGATTGCATGTTAGTTGCTCCCCAGCCCAAAGCACTGGCATCCGTTTGAATGGTTAATACTGGGTTGGTGATTATTATGGGACTGGAACTGAGCCTAATGTTCCTTGTCCACCATTGTAACTCTGGAATGGATTCAGCAGTTAAATACATAGCTCGGTCAAAGTGACCTGAGTTTTGCTTTAGTGCGTGCACTTTTGCTCTTTGTAAATTTTGGTAGTGCAAAGACCCAAATTGTACAGCTGGAAAAGCTGCTACCATTTTACCAATAACTCTAGCTACCTGCCGTATGGTTGGCTGACGTTTATGCATTAGTTCGTGGCATGATAGTGCCAATTGTGATGCTTTCCCCTTTGGCAGAGTTACAACCATGCGAACAGTATCAATCGTAAATCCAAGATAGTCCATGGTAGTGGACGGTGTAAAATTGGATTTATCTGGATGTATGACAAACCCCAAAGTTTCAAACAAACGTTTGGTGGCTGCTACTGCCAAAATAGCTGTCTCCAAGGTTTTCCCTACTATTAAAATGTCGTCTAAGTACGCCATGACTATATGCTTTTGTTTTCTCAATAATGCCAAGGCGGGTTTTAAGATTTTAGTGAACAACCTTGGAGCGGAGGTTAGTCCATTTGGTAAGGCTTTAAATTGCCATAGCTGTTTCATCCAGATAAATTTTAAGTATTTACGGTGCTCCTTGTGTATGGGTACTGAGTAGTAGGCATCTTTTAAATCAATGCCTGCTAGAAAGTACCCTGTAGAAATCAAAAGTCTGGCGGTTTCAAAAGTTTCCATCTTAAAATGTGTATACTTAACTGACTCGTTTAACGTAGTTAAGTCAATGATGATGCGACATCCACCATCTTTTTTAGTTTTAGTGAAAATATTAGACACAAATTCCAAAGGTTCATGTTTTGTTCTTTCAATGACACCTTTTGCTAGTAGCCTCACAAGTTCAGCTTGACCCTCTTGTGTCTCTTTGACTGAGAGGGTGAATACCCTTTGGGGTATGTGCTGAACTGGCGGAATGTTTTCATGAACAAAGTCAATTTTATAGCCATGAATGCAGCTTAGTATGTACTTGTCATTAGTGATGGTTTCCCATGCATCCAAAAACAAGTGCAATCTCCCCCCTGATAGTATAGAGTCCCTACTGCTCATATGCCGAGAGGTACCAGACCCACCTACCTCCATGGTTACTGGTGTTAATTTTTCTTCTGCCTCTTCGCTGGACGATGAGGTGTCTGCTGGGCTGTAGAGGGCTGCTGTTGACGTTGATGTTGTTGGGGGTGGCGCATTTTCCATGGGGTCCGCTCTGGGCCCTGGCCTAAAAAAGGCTTACGGGGAATGGTTGCGGACCCCGAGCTTTCACCAGTCCCATATGGTGGTCTATGACTGGTGGACGCCGTGAGGTACTGCCGCCTGGGTTTGTTAGGTCTGCTCGGTCCCAAACCTGCCCTCACGAGACCAAAGGTCTTGGATTCTTCCTCTAGGTCTTTCACCTTTTTTGGAAGGTCCTTTCCAAAAAGCAGAATTGGAGGTTCTGAACCCGGTGTTTTGCAAAGTCCCGCAAACTTAGGGTTGAGGGCAGGCTTGATGATTTCCTTCCGTAAAATATTTATCTGGTATTGAGTGGTGCACAGCAGAGCTAATGTATCTTGCTGATTTGTGGAGATGTCCACACCATCAATGGACCGAGCATATGATGTCATCCCTGCAGTCAGGAGTTTAAGGATTTTCTGGAGCTTCAACTCCAGGTTCCTGATGTTCTGCCCCAAATGTCCCCAAATTTGGCTGTTTACAGCTGGTACATTCAATGATGTACAATTTTCTGGGGCTGTATATAGCTCAAGAGCCTCATTGACCACCTGTTCTTGTAGGGGTTTTGAGGACAGGTGGTCAATGCTGGCTGCAAGTTTCGGCTCTAAAGGCCGACCCCCTCGTGGAATGACCACGTAGCGGTTGACCACACCCAGCAGCTCTTCCTGATCCTGTACACTCTGCGTACTCCGGACATCTTCAGCCAACAACCCCTCTTCTTGACCAGCCCAGACCTGGTCGCCAATGCTGCCTTCAAAAGAAGGTGAGGCAATGGCCAGTGCCGTAAAGGGCACTGCGGGAGTACCTGGGCTCCCTTGGCGAGTCTGCTGCTGCTCTCTCAGGAGATCTCGCTGGAGCATTTGCTCCATAAGCCGTTCCATTCGGCTTAGGCGGCTGCCAGTGCCGCTCTCGAGCGGTGTGGCATCTTCATCCGAATCGTCGGATACTACCGCCCGGTTCTGGCTGCAGGTACCTCCAGCTCGCTGCTCAGGCTGTGCTAGCGGTGCTGGGCTCGGCTCGGTAGTTAATGCTGCCGCCTCTTGCCCCCCCTCCAAAGAACGTTCCTCAACGGAAGACGAACGGGGGCGAGCTGCAAATTTCTTCCCTCTGGTCTTGCTCATCTTGGAACCTAAAGCAGACCACAGAGAAAATACTCACGGCCACGGTAGAACTTACCTGTCGGCCCGACTTTTTAATTTGTAGCGGGAGCACCTTGAACTCCCGTTCGTCGCGAGTGCACTGCATGAACGCTAATGTCGCGCATGCGTGCTGGACGGGGTCTTCACGTAGTCACTCACGTGACTCCGAAATAAAATGAGGGAGGTCATGCTGTGCTGTTATCAAACATTAGCATGGCCTTGTCTGGAATTTTCTGTTCAATTGTGGCTGCCACGTTGCAAGCAGGATGTAAAAGCAATGGACGGGGTTCAGAGGAGATTCACAAGATTCATCCCTGGGAGGAGTGACTACAATTTCAAAGATAGATTGGAGAGGCCGGGACTGTTTTCTTTAGAGGAAGAAAGCTGAGGGGAGATTTGATAGAATAATAGCAAAAGATGCTGCGTCTGGGCAGAGCGGATAGTGGGAGTCTGGTCCCGTTGGTAGAGAGTTCAAAGAAGTTTGGATGGCACGGTGGTGCAGCGGTAGAGTTGTTGCCTAACAACGCTGGCAGCGCAAGAGATCCGGGTTCGATCCCGACTACGGGCGCTGTCTGCACGGAATTTGTATGGTCTCCCCGTGACCGCGTGGGTTTTCTCCAAGATCTTCGTTTTCCTCCCACACTCCAAAGACGTACAGGCTTGTAGGTTAATTGGCTTGGTATAAGGCAATGTGTGTAGAGGGCAATGTTAATGTGCGGGGATCACTGGTTGGTGCTGACTCAGTGTGCCGAAGGGCCTGGTTCCGTGCTATATCCCTAAATTAAAAAAATTAGAGTTCATAAATGCAAAATAACAGGGAAGAGAATTAAGAGTGACACAAGGAAATTTTCTTTTTGGGATTGGAATGTGGAGTGCACTGCCAGTAGATGTGGTTGAGGAAGGTCCCAGAGTGGCCTTCAGAAGGAATTGGATAAATACACGATGGAGGAAGAGCAAGGCTGGTGGGTGAAACGAGAGAGTTGCTCTGGAAGGGACATGATAGACCAACAGGCCAACTGCGCTGCAACCATTCTATGATATACTTCAAAAACTCCCAGAAGAGGATCATCTACTAAAATTATCCCACTTTTTGAAAATCTTTTTTCCAATTGTAAGTCTATCAGGATTTCTAACAATACTAACAATACTCTTAGCACTATATTCTTTACAATCTTCCTTCCACTACAACAATAAACACAACAAGAAGTAGAGGACGTATGTTTGAGGTGAGGGGGGGAAGATTTAATAGGAATTAATAGGAATCTGAAGGGTAGCTTTTTCTTGCAAAGGATGGTAGGTATATGGAACGAGCTGCCGTAGGAGGCAGTTGAGGCAGGTACTATTGCAACTTTTAAGAAACATTTAGACAGGCACATGGATAGGACAGGTTTAGAGGGATATGGGCCAAATGTAGGCAGGTGGGACTAGTGTGGATGGGACATGTTGGCCGGTGTTGGGAAATTGGGCTCAAGGGCTTGTTTCCACGCTGTAAGACTCCATGCCTCTATTCTTTACTCTGATGTTTTTCTCTTTGTACTTCCAGTTGTACTTGCGTATTGTTTGATTGTACTTATGTGTAGTAGGAAAATAACTGCAGATGCTGGTACAAATCGAAGGTATCACAAAATGCTGGAGTAACTCAGCAGGTCAGGCAGCATCTCCGGAGAGAAGGAATGGGTGACGTTTCGGGTCGAGACCCTTCTTCAGAGTCTGAAACGTCACCCATTTCCTTCTCTCCGGAGATGCTGCCTGGCCTGCTGAGTTACTCCAGCATTTTGTGGTACTCATGTGTAGCGTGATTTGACTGGCTAGCATGCAAACAAAGTTTTCACTGCATCTCAGTACACGTGACAATATTACACTAATAACAATACCAATAATAATTAAAATACATTACCTGGTTAGACATCTGAATGAACGAGAACTAGAACACAAGAGTGCAGTGTAGAGGTCGATAATCAATAGGCAATGTTGAATGATCCTCAGATCATTAACCTGCACTCTTGGTCTTCTCACCCCTGGAGCAAGCACTTTCATCAATTTGAACTTCTCCTGCTGATAGTTTGTTGAATTGATATCTAGCTGCCTCATTAAGGAGAGGAGAGATGAAAGCTTCTTGTGTAATAATCTATTTTTTATTTCTAGTCACCTATCTGGCAGACCATTTATGAAGGGGAAATCATGCTTGACTAATCTTCTGGAATTTTTTGAGGATGTAACAAGTCGAATGGGTAAGGGAGAGCCAGTGGGTGTGGTGTATCTGGACTTTCCAAAAGCCTTTAAAAAGGTCCCACACAAGAGATTAGTGTGCAAAATTGGAGCACATGTTATTGAGGGTAGGGTATTGACATGGATAGAGAACTGGTTGGCAGACAGGAAGCAAAGAGTAGGAATTAACAAGTCCTTTTCAGAATGGCAGGCAGTGACCAGTGGGATGCCGTAAGGCTCGGTGCTGGGACCCCAGTTGTTTACAATATATATTAACGATTTAGACGAGGGAATTAAATGTAACATCTCTAAATTTGCGGATGACACAAAGCTGGGTGGCAGTGTGAGCTGCGAGGAGGATGCTATGAGGCTGCAGGGTGACTTGGACAGGTTGGGTGAGTGGGCAGCAGCATGGCAGATGCAGTATAATGTGGATAAATGTGAGGTTATCCACTTTGGTGGCAAGAACAGGAAGGCAGATTATTATCTGAATGGTGTCAGATTAGGAAAAGGGGAGGTGCAACGAGACTTGGGTGTGCTTGTACACCAGTCACTGAAAGTAGGCATGCAGGTACAGCAGGTAGTGAAGAAAGCTAATGGTATGTTGGCCTTCATTGCGAGAGGATTTGAGTTTAGGAGCAAGGTAGTCCTACTGTAGTTGTACAGGGACCTGGTGAGACCACACCTGGAGTATTGTGTGCAGTTTTGGTCTCCTAATTTGAGGAAAGACATTATTGCTATTGATAGGTGCTATTGCTATTGATTGCAGCATAGGTTCACCAAGTTAACTCCTGGGATGGAAGGAATTACATATGATAAAAGAATGGGTCCACTGGGCTTGTATTCACTGGAATTTAGAAGGATGAAAGGGGATCTTATAGAAACATACAAAATTCTTAAAGGATTGGACAGGCTAGATGCAGGAAAAATGTTCCTGATGTTTTGGGGAGCCGAGAACCAGGGGTCACAGTTTAAGAATAAGGAGTAGGCTATTTAGGACTGAGATGAGGAGAAACATCTTCACCCAGAGAGTTGTGAATTTGTTGAAATTTCTGCCACAGAAGGAAGTGGAGGCCAATTCACTGGGTGTTTTCAAGAGAGAGTTAGATTTAGCTCTTAGGGCTAAAGGAATTAAGGGATATGAGGAAAAAGCAGGAACGGGGTACTTATTTTAGAAGATCAGCCATGATCATATTGAATGGCAGTGCTGGCTCGAAGGGCCAAATGGCCTACCCCTGCACCTACTTCTCTATGTTTCTATGTTTCTGCGACAAAACTGCTTGGAAACTGCAGTTTTGGTGATGGGAAGCATTGTTTTGTGATTGATTTCCGATGGTTTCGATTCATTTCCAGCAGTTAAAACGAAGAGGATAGTTTAACTTTTATTCGAGAAGTGTGGATCATGAAACCTGTTAATAATCCAACTGGCACAAGGTGAGCTCATACTGGGAATAGACACAAAATGCTGGTGTAACTCAGCGGGGCAGGCAGCATCTCTGGGTAAAAGGAATGGGTGACGTTTGGGGTTGAGACCTTCTAGCTCATACTGGGGTTGTACTTTCCATATCCCAAGTATAATTTGCTCATTAGCTCTGCGCCCATTGTCTGGCTAACATTGTCATTGCTTCGGCTTTACAATTGACAACCTGGTATTTTAAGTGCATCCCTACTTGTGTAACTTTGCGAAGGCCTGCAGTCCTTCAAGGCCTCTGCACCTTCACAATTGCAGATTCTTCTGCATCCACAATTTTCCATCACTCCACCATTGTTTGCAAACCTACACCTCCCGTGGCTCCGAGCCCCAGAATCTCCTGCCCAAAAATGGTCTCTAATGCTCTCCCTCGTTAAATCCTACCTCTGATTAGTCCCTTTCTCTCTTCAAATCTCCTTATGCAACTCAGAATGCCAATATTTGATTAGAAAAATACCTCTCAAAATCCCAGGCAAGATTCTGCTATATTAAAAAATGCAATATAAATAATGCACAGGCATGTATTTATTAGGACGTATTAGGGCGGATGATTGCTGAAGAGATTGGCCTTAAGGCGTGTTCTGCAGGAGCTTGGAAAGGTGCAGTCAGGAAATTCCAGAGCTTGAGACAGCAGTGGCTGTCAGTGGTGTGCAGCAATTACATTCAGGATGATGGAGAGGCCAGAACTGGAGACATCACACAGATTATTGGTCTGGAGATGTTTGCAGAGATAAGATGGCAAGGCCATGAAGGGGTTTGAGACAAAGCCTGTGTGCTTTGAAGTTGAAACAAGCTTCAGACCGATGGAAACGTGCAAATTAGGAAATAAGCAGCAGAGTTCCCGGTGACCTTATTAAGTTTAATTTTAGCTGCACGCCAGGTGTTGCATTTTGGCAGGTGAAGCCAGGGCAGGATTTACACACTAAATGGTAGGGCCCTGGGGAGTGTTGTAGAACAGAAAAACTTAAGACTGCAGGTACATTGCTCCATAAAGGTGGCCACAGAGGTGGTCAGGGTGGTGAAGAAGTGGTTCTGTCTGCTTGCCTTCATCGGTCAGGGTTTTGAGTACAGGATGCCTCGAAAGGAACTGCAGATGCTGGTTTATACCAAAGATAGACACAAAACGGTGGAGTAACTCAGCGGGTCAGGCAGCATCTCTGGAGAAAAGGAATAGGTGACATTTCGGGCCTTGGTTCTTGGTTCTTGGTTCTTGTTCCTCCAAAATATTCCAAATGGAATTTAAACTGGAGGTGGCGGAGTATGGACCAAAGCAAGAAGGGCTTCTTGGAGAAGAACTGCCTTAAATTTAGTTGCGTCTGGTTGAATAACTGTAGTAGGGTGAAGACTATTCCATGCTTTAATTGTGTGAGGGAAGAATGAATTGCTATACACATCTGTCTTGATAGCTGGTATCTCAAATTGAATCGAATGCCCTCGTCTGCTCCTGATAGGTTTGTGTTTGGTGTAGATGTGGTCATCTATGTCGAGCTGACCATTTAACATTTTGTAAAAACAGGTCAAATGGTGGGCTTTACGTCTGTCTTGGAGAGTGTTCCACCCCAATGAATTTAGAAGTTCGGTAACACTCGCTTCTCTCTCATAGGTATTTGTAACAAGGCGAGCTGCCTGTCTTTGGACACGTTCGATGGAAGAAATGTTTTTAATTGTGTATGTGTCCCATGCTGCAACTGCGTAGTCCAAATGTGGTCCAACAAGGGTGAAGTATAACCTCTCCTTGATAGAAGTTGAACAATGATAAAAGTTGCGTCTCAGAAAATTTAGGACACCTGTTGCTTTCACCGTTGCCTGATGAGTCTGACCATTCCAACGTAGATCGTTCTGTATTTTGATGCCAAGATACTTGGTCTGTTTGGATTCTTCAATGGTGGCACCAAGGATATTATATGATGTTTCACCTGGTTTCTTCCTCCTGGTGACACGCATGGTTTCACTTTTGGAAGGTTTGAGCTGCATCCCTCATTGTTGTGACCACTCAACCATAGTATCGAAGGTATTTATTCACAAAATGCTGGAGTAACTCAGCAGGTCAGGCAGCATCTCAGGAGAGAAGGAATGGGTGACGTTTCGGGTCGAGACCCTTCTTCAGACTGAGCCCAGCCATAGTATCGAGATCTTTTTGGAGAGCAGCTTTATCATCAGCTGACTTAATTTGATGACACTTCTTCCCAAATTTCTTCAAGGTAGGCATAACTTGAGGAGATTTTACAGTGGAGCAAACAAAATATGATGGGAGGAACTGCAGATGCTGGTTTATACCAAAGGTAGACACAAAATGCTGGAGTAACTCAATGAACTATTGAGTACAGGAGTTAGGACGTCATTTACAGCTGTACAAGACATTGGTAAGGCCACATTTGCTGTACTCTGTACAATTATGGGCACACTGCTCTTGGTAAGATATCATTACGCTGGAAAGGGTGCTGTAATGATTTACAAGTAGGTTGCCGGGTCTGGAGGGTTTAGCTTATAAGCAGAGACTGGATAAGTTCGGTCTTTTTTCTCTGAGGGGTGACCTTGTAGAGATTTATAAAATGAGGAATCAAAAAAGATGAATAGCCACAGTCTTTTCCCCAGGATAGGGGAGTCCAAAACGAGAGGATATAGTTCTCTAGTTTCCCATTCATTTTTAAAGAAAGATTCAACGACTAACAATATTAATAAAATGTTTCATGGGGTATTCAGTAACATTCCATTAGTTTTAATTGTGGGTAGCATTAGGTTGATATTCAGTGAAATGAAAGAGTTATAACAAGTGCCTTAGGACCAAGCGTTCAGCAAGCTGGGAGTGTGGATATGAGGAGGTAGGAAACACTCAACAGGTCATGCAGCATCTGTGGAGAAGTTAATGTCACCATTCGAAGATCCATCATTAGGCTCTTCTGTCCTCGATAGATATCTCCAGGGTAATTGATAGAATATCCCAATGTTGAAGGCAGAAAATTCTATCAAATCACATTCCATTCTGTGACTAATAGTAACTTTGCTTTAGAACTGTCTTTGCATCTTAAGTGCTTTAAACTTGATATGCATGACTGAGCAAGCCCGGTGGGTTAAGGATGAATCATTGACGTGGCTCGGGCTTTGGAAAGACTTTCTGATTGTGTTAATCACAACGTCTTTCTTCACAAGCTGATAATGTGCACAGCCCCCCGAGGGGTCAGGCTGCACTGACTCAGGCCAGGCTGTCTTGAGGTGATGCCTTTGTGCTCACACTGGAAGCAGGCGCTGGAGGAATGAAGGAGGCTGGATTATAAAAAAGCTTCAGATCCCACGTGGAGAGCTGCAGCCATCTCTGGGGGCAGCAACAGCTCACTGGCGTTAATTCAGGTCTGGGCGGATTAACGGAAAGGGCTGCAGGGGCCAAAGCACAAGTACTTAAAAGATAAATTCACCAATGCAAAAGGCACCAGGGGTTCTAGCGTGAGCCCGGGGATATGGTATTGAGAGAGAGGATAAGCCATGGTTGAAGCAGGGTCAAAAGGTTGAATGGCTTATCCCTGCAGGTTTCTATTCCAGGAGAACCATTTTGTGTGGAATAGTTTTATTAAAAATAAACTGAAGGATACTGATAAGTTTGCATTTAAATCAGTGCAGGTAAGATAAGAAGTGACGGAGTCAGAGAGCCACAGAGCATGGATCACTCCCTTCGGCTCATTTCTGATCAAATAGTCTAACTGTAGTAAACCCACTTGTCTGCATCTAGAAACATAGAAACATAGAAAGTAGGTGCAGGAGTTGGCCATTCGGCCCTTCGAGCCTGCACCACCATTCAATATGATCATGGCTGATCATCCAACTCATTATCCTGTACCTGCCTTCTCTCCGTACCCCCTGATCCCTTTAGCCACAAGGGCCACATCTAACTCCCTCTTAAATATAGCCAATGAACTGGTCTCAACTACCTTCTGTGGCAGAGAATTCCACAGATTCACCACTCTCTGTGTGAAAAAAAAATGTTCTCATCTCGGTCCTAAAAGACTTCCCCCTTATCCTTAAACTGTGACCCCTTGTTCTGGACTTCCCCGACATCGGGAACAATCTTCCTGCATCTAGCCTGTCCAACCCCTTAAGAATTTTGTAAGTTTCTATAAGAAACTATCTGGCCCACTTCCCTCTAAACCATTCCCATCTACATACCTGTCCTAATATATTTAAATGGTGTAATTGTACTCACCTCTCCCACTTCCTCTGGCAGCTGGTTCCATGTGCCCGCCATCCTCTGTGTGAAAAAGTCGCCCCTCAGATCCCTTTTCAATCGTTTCCCTCTCACCATAAATCTGTGCCCTCTACATTTGGCAAGGGCTGTGAGGCAGCAACTCTACTGCTGCGCCACCGCGCCGCCTCGGCAGGTGTTCCTCACCACAGGAACAGCACCATTGGCCGGACACTGGTTGTAAGTGCACTGGGGGGGGGGGGGGGGGAGGAACAGGAGGGAGGAGGGTATGGCAGGGATGGGATCGGGAGGAAGGAGCACAGGACTGGGGACGAACAGAGGGCGGACGAAGGGGTGGAGGCGGAGCTCAGAGGCAGGTGCACAGGAGGGAGAGGATGGAGGGGAGGGAGGAGTGCTGGTAGGGATGCCCCATCACTTAACCAGGCCCCTTGTCAACCCCCACTGCCCTTGTAAAACGTGGAGCAAAAGTATAAGCATATTAAACTGTCACGTTAATGCCTCCTAACTGTATGATTTAACACCCAGCTGCACCCAATTAGGGAATTCCTGAATTCTCAGCTCGATTTCTCATTCTTCAATTAACTCCATAATGATCACATTGGGACATTTTTGCGCTCTCTCTAATGGATCAATAAATATACCCTGCCCTGCACATCCTAGAAGGTGACTGCACCATTTTTTGTTTTGGAAACAGTTTTGAAATGAGTGGGCCGGGAGAGGTAGAACAGCTTCAACTCTCTAGAAATGCAAGGCTTTGTCTCTGGACTCGTTCTGGAGGTCAAACTGGGAATTCTGTACGAAACATTCAGGCCTTATCAGGAGGGGGATGGAGTTGTAACTTTCTCTATTCTATTGATCTGTAATTTTCCCCACTGTTTCCTTGGACCCTCTTTATCTTGTGAGCCAGTGATTGCCAAGAGTGTGTGATCTCCATCTCTGTCTCTTGATTGCTCTCTCTCTCTCTCTCTGGGATTTATCAACCTCAAGCAAAAATGTTATTCTGCTTACAGTGCACGTAGAGAGATGTTAAGTGCGCGTTTGGTTTCTCTATGGAGAAAATAAATCGAAAGGATTAACAAAGCCCTAGCAAAGTACTGTTGGTCAGAAACATGGGCAAGATATCAAAGAATGAGATGAAAGGCAAAAGTATTGTACAAAAAAAGTAGTCAGAGGGGAGTTAGATGGGGAGAAGGCAGGAACACGGTGCTGATTTTGGATGATCAGCCATGATCATATTGAATGGTGGTGCTGGCTCGAAGGACCGAATGGCCTATTCCTGCACCTATTTTCTATGTTTCTGTTAATTTCTGGAACTCGTTGCTTCAGAGGGCTGTGGAGGCCAAGTCAGTAGTTATTTTTATGGCAGAGATAGACAAGTTCTTGATTAGAACAGGTGTCAGGGGTTTTGGGGAGAAGGCAGGAAAATGGGATTAGGAGGCAGAGATCAGCCATGATTGAATGGTGGGGTAGACTCGATGGGTCGAATGGCCTAATTCTACTATAACTTGTGAACTTGTGAAAAAAAGACTCTCTAAGTGCTGGAGTAACTCAGCTGGTGAGGCAATATCTTTGGAGAACATGATGGATAGGTAACGTGAAGCTCGGGAACCTTCTGCAGTATTGCACAAGTATTTGGAAAGGTTAGAGTCATTGTAAGAGAATTCTCTGCCTCAGAAGGCAGCGGAGGCCAATTCTCTGGATGCTTTCAAGGGAGAGCTAGATAGAGCTCTTAAGGATAGCGGAGTCAGGGGGTATGGGGAGAAGGCAGGAACGGGGTACTGATTGTGAATGATCAGCCATGATCACATTGAATGGCGGTGCTGGCTCGAAGGGCCGAATGGCCTCCTCCTGCACCTATTGCCTATTGTCTATTGTCTATTAATAGAAACAGTCAGTAGGTTATGTGGCATCTGATGATAGGGTTGACTTTTCAGGTCAATGATCCTTCATCTGAATTGGAAAAATGGGATAAACCAGATGTAGAGAAGGGGCGGGGTGGAGAGGACAGGTGGAATATTGTCACTGTTACCAGTTTAAAAAGCTATCGATGCTCAAAATGAAAATCCACGGAGAGGGGGAATTTTTAAAAAGCTGTACTGATGAAGAGTCTCCAACTTAAAACATGAACTCTATTTCTATTTCCACAGATGCTGCCTGACCTGCTGAGTGTTTTCAACATTCTCTAGTTTTATTTAACTGAAATTGTGAATTTGATGCCAAGTCTTGAAGACTCCAATGCAGCCAAACGGAAGATGTTGTTTGAACTTGTTCAGTTTAGTTTAGAGGTACAGTGCAGAAACAAGCTCTTCGGCCCACCGAGTCCGCGTCGACCAGCGATCACCCCGTACACTAGAACTATCCAACACAATAGGGACGGTTTACAATCTTTACTGAAGCCAAACAGCCGACAAGCTGCACGGTAGCGCAGCGGTGGAGTTGCTGCTTTACAGCGAATGCAGCGCCGGAGACTCAGGTTCGATCCTGACTACGGGTGCTGTACTGTAAGGAGTTTGTACGTTCTCCCCGTGACCTGCGTGGGTTTTCTCCGAGATCTTCGGTTTCCTCCCACACTCCAAGGACGTACAGGTATGTAGGTTAATTGGCTGGGTAAATGTAAAAATTGTCCCTAGTGGGTGAAGGATAGTGTTAATGTACGGGGATCGCTGGGCGGCACGGACTTGGAGGGCCGAAAAGGCCTGTTTCCGGCTGTATATATACTGTACTCCCTGTACACACATGACTGTAGGGCCAGGTTCAGCTCAAACTCCATCATCAAGTTTGCTGATGACACTGTGGTGGTGGGCCGGATCTCCAACAACGATGAGAAGGCCTACCGGGAGGAGGTGGCTGATCTGGCACTCTGGTGTCAGGACAATAGCCTCCTCTTGAATGTCACTAAAACAAAGGAGCTGATTGTGGACTTCAGAAGGGCTAAACATCCAAGGACGTACACGCCACTGGAGATAAATGGGTCTATTGTGGATAGGGTGAGCAGCTTCAAATACTTGGGAGTCCGCATCGCAGAGGATCTGACGTGGGCAACGCACATTGCCGCACTGGTGGGTAAGGCTAAGCAGCGCCTTTACCACCTTAGACAACTGAGGAAATTCAGAGTGTCGCTGAGGATCCTTCATTGCTTCTACTCTGGGGCTGTAGAGAGCATCCTGTCCGGCAACATTACAGTCTGGTTTGGGAACAGCTCTGCCCAGGACAGGATGGCCCTGCAGAGAGTAGTGCGTTCGGCAGAACGCACCATGGGAACTACACTCGTCCCCCTGCAGGACCTATACATCAGGAGGTGCAGATCCAGAGCAAGCAAGATCATGAGGGACCCCTGCCACCCCAGTAACGGACTGTTCCAGATGCTACGGTCAGGCAAACGCCTCCGCTGTCACGCTGTGAAAACGGAGAGGATGAGACGGAGCTTCTTCCCACAGGCCATCAGGACTGTCAACTTTGATAACCCCAGAGACTAAATTTTTGTCGACACTTTTTGTGCTATGTTTAGTAACTTATTAACTTTATTTATATGCTGTAACTGTAATTCTTTTTGTGCTCAACCCGCAGGCATTGCCACTTTCATTTCACTGCACATCGAGTATGTGTATGTGACAAATACATTTGACTTGACTTGACTTGATATGATATGATATGTCATTGGACTGTGGGGAGCAAACCAGAGCACCTGGAGAAAATCCACACGGTCACGGGGAGAACGTAAAAACTCCGTACAGAGATCACCCGTAGTCAGGATCGAACCCGGGTCTCTGGCGCTGTAAGGCAGCAACTCTATCGCAGCGCCACCGTGCCACCCTTGTTAATGGGCTCTGTTGAAGTGATGGAGGACCAAAGGCTGGGGGTGGAAGTGGAAGAGAGCATTACGCAACGAGATGCTCGGAACATTATATATCAAAGACGGGAGGGAAACAGAAATCGCTGAGATCGAACTGGCAAAAACAGTACTTAACAGTCAGGTGAAGAATGTTACAATTCCACCTGAAAGGGAAGCCAGCTTCCTTGCTGGTGTGCACTGTCAATCATTTGCAAAAGTCTCATTTTGTTTGTGCAGAGGACCAGAAGGAGTTGTGTTGAGACTGAACAGCCGGCAGCAATGCAACCTCAAAGTCAGAAGGAGCCGGAGGTCAGATGAGTGCAGGCCTGATCTCCCGCTCCTCTCCGAGACTATGGTGGTGTAGAGGTTAGGTGGCAAGAGTAGCAAGCAGAGCTCTGCACCATTGGTCAAAGGCCTGAGTTCAAATCCAACTTCGGCGGCTGGGAAATTTGAGTTCAAGTAATTAAATAAATCTGTAGCAAAGGCAGAAAGAAAGATGCTTGTTTCAGCAACATAACTGTGAAACCACTGGATTACTAAAAGCCCATCTGGGTCACCGCTGCCCTTCAGACAAATGATGCGGTCTGACCACAAGTGAATCCATGCACAACAAGATGGTTGAGCTCAGGAACTAAAGGCCAGTATTGCCAGTGACAATCCCATCCTGTGAAAGAGGAAATAAAGCAAAGGAATTTAATGTGTTGAAGTTTGAGGAATGAAAAGGTGGATTATTATTTAAATAGAAGATGCACACAAAATGCTCGGTTGATTCAGCGGGACAGGCAGCATCTCTGGAGAGAAGGAATGGGTGATGTTTCGGCCCGACCTCAATTACAATCGAGCCATTCACAGTGTACAGACAAGGGAATAACGTTTAGTGCAAGATAAAGCCAGTAAAGTCCAATCAAGGATAGTCCGAGGGTCTCCAAATGATGTGGATGGTAGTTCAGGACTGCTCTCGAGTTGTGGTAGGTTGGTCTGATAACAGCTGAGACGCTGGACAGTTCGCACCTTCATGGAAAAATATGAGGGTGAGATCAGATCCTAAAAGGGCTTGGCAGGGTAGATGTTGTGATGTCTTCACTAGCTGGACAGTCACATACAAGGGGACAAGCTTCATAATAATAATTGCCGGTCATTTAAACTGAAGTGCATAGAAACTTCTTCCCGTCGGAAAGTAGTAAATCTTTGAACTCTCTAGATATATTTAATTTAGAGATAGAGATTCAGCGCGGAAACAGGCCCTTCGGCCCACCGGGTCCGCGCCGACCAGCGATCCCCCGCACATTAACACTATCCTACACACACTAGCCAATTTACCTGCATACCTGTAAGTCTTTGGAGTGTGGGAGGAAACCGAAGATCTCGGAGAAAACCCACAACGGTCACGTAGAGAAGGTACAAACTCCGTACAGGCAGCACCCGTAGTCGGGATCGAACCCGGGTCTCCGGCGCTGCAAGCGCTGTAAGGCAGCAACTCTACCGCTGAGCCCACTGAGCCACCCAATATTTAAAATGGAGGTGGATGAATATTTGCCAGGTCAATGAAGAATTGGAATGGAAGAGGAATTGAGGCCAGGCATGATCATATTGAATGGTGGGGCAGGATTGATGACTTACTCCTTGTCTTAGTTTCTTGCGTTCTTTGTTGAGCTGGGACTGGAAGTGTGGCCAGTCAGCTTTACGTCAACACACAGTTTGTGCTTCCAGAGGGGCCACATTCATCTGAATGGGTTGCTGACTTAAACATGGAATATAAATCTTTTGCACATTTTTGTTTACTTTGCTGTATATTTCTGCTTTTAATTTATTAACAGCTGCTTAATCTTCAAAGAGATACAGACTTTATGCAATTCATTCGCAGGATCTGGGTATTGTTAGCAAGGCCAACATTTATTGCCCACGTTGAAACTGGGAACTGCAGATGCTGGTTTAGAAATATGGGCACAAAGTGCTGGAGTAACTCAACGGATCGAATCGGTGGCGAACAGCCCTGGAGAACAAAGATGGGTGATGTTTTTTCTTGGTTGAGACCATTCTTCAGGCTGATTTATTCCCCACCCATAATTCCCCATGAGAAGCAGATGGTGAACTGCCTTGAATTGCCACAGTCCATCTGGGAATAGCGCTCCCACAGTGCTGTTGGAAGAGGCTCTAGGATGTGGATCCAAAGATCTGGTGATGAATTGTCAAGTTGAGGTGTTATGCAGTTACTAGGAGGTCAGCAAAAGGTGGTGGTGCCCTTGTTTCTTTTGGTGGTAGAGGTTATAGGATCATGGAATTATACAGCACAGAAACAGGCCTTTCGGCCCAACTCAACCATGTACACCAAAGTGTCCCCTGAGCCAGTTGCTTGCATATGGGCGAAATCCCTCTAAATCTCTGTTAATTGACCCCATCTATTGTAGTACTTTCCTTTTAATGCCTGTTTTTTTTTTGTTTCAATGGTGCTCCTTGAAACTACACTCGGTCAGCCGCTGTCTCGGAACACAATGTAATCACTCTCAGCTCGCCTCTGGAGTTCAGCTCTTTGATTCATGTTTGCACCAAGGCTGTGATGAGATTTAGTTTAGTTTAGAGATACAGCGCGGAAACAGGCCCTTCGGCCCACCGAGTCTCCACCGACCAGCGATCCCCATACACGAACACCATCCTACACACACAGAGGGACAATTTACAATTTTACCGAAGCCAATTAACCAACAAACCTGCACGTCTTTGGAGCGTGGGAGGAAACCGGAGCACCCGGAGAAAACCCACGCGGTCATGGGGAGAACATACAGACTCCATGCAGACAGCACCCGTAGTCAGGATTGAACCTGGGTCTCTGGCGCTGTAAGGCAGCAACTCTACCGCTGCCCCACCGTGCCTGCTGCACCAAGTCTGCAGCAAAGCGGTCGTAACAAAACCCAAAATGGGCATCAGAGAACAGATTATTGTTGAAAGTAATACCTGATAGCATCATTTATAATACGGTCTTACAGTTGTTTTGTTATGTAACCATTACACTGGTTTTGGTAGCAGAACAGAATTCACAAATCACTACCAAAAATGTGAAAAACAGAATAAAATTTCCTCTCGCAGAGTTTATGTGCGAGCAAAGAAAGTAAATAAATGAACAGGTTTTCAACTCTCATTTCTTCACGCATGCACAGATCACACATCTTCACGTGAGGACAATTGCCATATGGACTGTTTTCTAGGAACACAACCCTCAATCTTTCCCCTCGCATCTGAAACCTATTAGGTTTTATTGACTCAAGCTTACCAAAGTTCTTTATTCAACATTTGGATATGGAGAGAAATCAATCACATGCAGGCAAGAACATCGTGGACTGGAGAACCTGTTCCTACACTGGACTGCTCTGTGCGCCACCGTGCCGCCCTAAATGGATGTTGCAAATGCATTTATGTCTTTGGTCAATGCACGAAATAGAATTAAAGACAAATCACATTTTGTCTCGCTTGCCAGGAAGAAAAGACTGAAGTTGCAAGCGAGCACATAGAATGCTTGAATCCTGTGGGAGATGCCCTTTAGCTGTTCAAGATCAAAGCACTTCTAAAACCTCCAAGTGATGATGCAGTATTGGAGAAGTCAGGGGGTTCCTGCTAAAATCAAAGTCAAAGATAGACAATTCACTTCTGTAACATAATCTTATCATGTTCGCTTTTTTTCCCCCACACATATGCTCCTACTCCCCTTCAGCTATCCTTTGTATTAATTCTACTTCACAGAACGCCATTGAGTCTTACCCAGTGGAATCTTTCCACTTTGCACTCCTGAAAAATTCACCAGGAAAATTTAGATCTGGACTTCATCTCTGGGTGTTGGATAAACAAATCCAGTCCTTCACGGAAATCCATTCCTGTGGTTAAGGTGTAATTAGCCTCGTTCATCTGGAAATTGTCATCAGTTGTGCTACAGAGTAACACCTGCCGTTGGTGATGGAGGGAGTTTAGTTTTGAGACAGCGTGGAAACAGGCCCTTCGGCCCACCGAGTCCGCACCGACCAGCCATCCCCGAACATTAACACTATCCTACGCTCTGGGATTTTTAAACATTTATACCAAGCCAATTAACCTACAAACCTGCACGTCTTGTGGGAGGAAACTGAAGTTCTCGGAGAAAACCCACGCAGGTCACGGGGAGAACGTACAAACACTGTACAGACAAGCACTTTTAGCCAGGATTGAACCCGGGTCTCTGGCATCGTAAGCGCTGTAAGGCAGCAACTCTACCGCTGCACCACCGTGCCTAGTGAATGTTTAATTAGGCGGGGAGGCGTCAATTAAATGGGCGGCTTTGTCCAGGTGTTCATTAGAGGTTGGAGATGCACTCACCTGGGCAGGTGAAGAGTATCCCATCAGGCTTTGGACTTTGAAGATGAGAGGTTGAAGGTAAAAACGCTGTGTGAGTGTCAGGAGGTGAGACACTCACCCCAGGATACCCAGCCTCAGACCTGTTATGTAACCACTGTAGCCCCATCTCCCACCCTCTCTAGGAGCCTGATATTAACCGACGTTTTGGGTCGAGACCTTTCTTGGGATTTAATTTTAATTTTAACTAAACATTAAAAAAACTGATTTTCCAGTTTTTGGGGTGTTGAAGTGAAAATTATCATCGCTGATACACTGTCTCCAAAATTAATCAGATTAAGGCAAGAAGTGTTAATCAGATAGGAACAGCAATTACCACATCATTAATTGTGATACTGTCTCTAATAACATTTAACTTTAGGACTGTGATGGAATAGCCTCTACTTGCCTGGATGACTGCAGCACTAATGAGCTCCAGAAACTCGACATCGCGCTGGGCGAAGCCATCGGTCGATCCACCTTCTGTCGCGTCCATTGCATCCATTACTGGCACCTTGTGGCTGCCCTGTATACCATTAGCCCACTCACCTGGGCCACTCGAACACCACCTGCCAAACCTCCAAACTCCACCACCGAGAATGAGCAGAGCAGCAACCATGTAGAAGCACCACCACATTCACGCTCCCCTCAAAGTGGTGTGCCATCTGACTTGGAAATATTCACCATTGCTTCTTCCTGGAACGTCTTCCCCTAAATTTCTTAGAGGGATTAACAGGCTAGATGTTGAGGGAAAGCACGGCAGGTGCTGGTTTATACTGAAGATAGACACATAATGCTGGATCACCTCAGCGGGTCAGGCGACTTCTCCGGAGAAAAGGAATATTCTTTTTCTCCAGCGATGCTGCCTGACCCCGTCGAGTTACTTCAGCATTTTTGCCACGTGCAGCGGCAGGCCTGGTTTGCCGTTACGCGCAGAATATATAAATGTTCTACAAACCTTTTGTAACTTTGTCGACACCAGAAGGTAGCGACTCTCGTGTACTGCCAGGGTGAGGACTGCTGTATGTCCTTACCGGGTTGCACGCAACACAAAGCATTGCACTGTATGTAGGTACATGCCACAATAAAGCATCACTGGATCATTCATTCATTGAATCCCAATAAAGTGATTAAGTTTAAGAAATGTATAAGAAAATAACTGCAGATGCTGGTACAAATCGAAGGTATTTATTCACAAAATGCTGGAGTAACTCAGCAGGTAACGCAGCATCTCAGGAGAGAAGGAATGGGTGACGTTTCGGGTCGAGACCCTTCTTCAGACTGATGTCAGGGGGGCGGGACAAAGGAAGGATATAGGTGGAGACCTAAGTTTAAGAAATTAATACATTAATTGAACAGCCAAAAAATGCACACATTGTATCTGACCTCAGTCGCCGTGTGAAAATGTAAATATGAGACGGAATGAAGTGAAAATATTGCCTTTCAACTGTTTAAAGAAATAGAAGTGAAGGATCGGAGATGCAGAAATAGAACAGAACAGCAACGAGATCAGAAGAAGAGATAAAAAATTGAACCAAGTTAGGAAATAGAGTCAGAAGGTAGGGAGTTTGAAATGCTAATGTTTGAGACAAAGGCATGAAAGCAGAAGGGAGGCCATTCTATTAAGTCACGGTGTGAATCAAGTTGATGGCAGTAGATAGCGTTGGTTTCATCTCCGTGACAACATGAGAAAGAGGAGCAGTGAAGAGAGGAATGGAATTTCAGATGGAGTTCTTTGAAGTCATTTTGTGCAAAGAGAACCACACAAATTTGGTTGAGGTTGTGCATTTAGGTTTAGATTTAGGTTTATTATTCTCACATGTACCAAGCTACAGTGAATTGCTTTGTTTTGCATGCTATCCAATCAAATCAGATAATGCTGTACATAAACACATACATGGCAAACTCAAGGACAATAGATAGTCTGAAGGGAAAATACAGAGTACAGAATATAGTCGCCATCGCTGGTTCAATAGACAAAGTCGAGTGTCCAGAGTACGGTAGAGGTGAATCAGAGAGTACCCCAGCTTATGGAATGGTTTTCAGAAACCTGATAACATTTGCATGATAACATGATAACCTGGATATGACAGGTTTAGAAGGATCTGGGCCAAATGCAGGCAGGTGGGACGAGTGTAGATGGGACATGTTGGCCAGCGTTGGCAAGTTGGAGGATGATATACTGGGATTGACACAACATGCTGGAGTAACTCAGCGGATCAGGCAGCATCTCTGGAGAAAAGGAATAGGTAAAGTTTCAGGTCGAGACCCTTCTTTAGACTTTGAGTCAGGCACCTCTGGTTTCCCTCTCCCCTGATTCTCAGACAGAAGAAGGGTCTCGACCCGAAACATCGCCTATTCGTTTTCTCCAGAGTAGCATAGCAGCCTGACCTGCTGAGTTACTCCAGCATTTTGTGTGTATCTTGGGTGTAAACCAGCATCTGCAGTTCTTTCCTATACATGAAATGCTGGGCCTTGGGGAAACCCTTCACGTCAAGGGAGGCAGAGTCACCTTCAAGGAAAGGATGAGTACATTTATGCAACAAGTTGGCAACGTGTACCCACCACGCCCGCTCCCATACAAGGCCCCCGAAGGTGATGCAGAACCACCTGGGATACGACCTCTACCCTCAACCTTCGGATGCGTAAAACCTTTACCTTGCCTACATCGCATATCAGCCCCTCTCCAAACAGGAGATAGCAAGATCTGAGACAAGCAGATGACGGCATCTTCAAAAGAGGAGAGAAAACGTGGGAGTGGAAAGCAGGTAAGAAAGCTGAAGGAAGCTGGAAGAGAGAGTGGTTCTGCTTTAACAATGAGTTAGATATTGGGGTTATTAACCACAGCTGATGAGGCCTCTTTGCTCCACGGCAAAGCTATTAATTTCTTTTCAACAACCAGGAATCTTTTAAGGAAATTGAATGCTTCACATAGCAGATGGTTTCAATAAGCCAAGCGACACAGTGCTAGTAATCCAATTATCGCTACAAACGAAGCTGTTAGCGATGCTTAACACACGGCCCAATGTCTTCAGATTGTGTGGATCTGGCATTTAGCTCAGTGGCGCAGCAGTAAAGTTGCTGCCTTACAGTGCCAGAGAACCCGGTTCAAACCTGTCTACGGGTGCTGTCTGTATGGAGTTTGTTTGTAGTCCCTGTTACTGCATGGGTTTCCTCCAAACACCTACAGATTTGTAGGTTAATTGGCTTTGGTAAATTGTAAAATTGTCCCTAGTGTGTGTAGGTTAGAGTACAGGGCGATCGTTGGTTGGCACGGACTCGGTGGGCTGAAGGGCCTGTTTCCTCGCTGAATCTCTAACCTAAACTGATCTACGAGAAGAATCGTGGTGGAGTTGCTGCCTTACAGCGCCAGAGACCCGGGTTAGATCCTGACTACGGGTGTTGTTGGTACAGTTTGTACGTTCTCCCCATGACCACCTGGGTTTTCCCCGGGTTGCACGGTTTCCTCCCACACTCCAAAGACATGCAGGTTTGCAGATTAATTTGGCTTGGTATAATTGTCAATTGTCCCTGGTGCGTGTAGGATAATGTAAGTGTGCGGGGATTGTTGGTCAGTGTGGACTCGATGCGCCAAAGAGCCTGCATCTGTAAACTAAACCAAACTCAGTGGATCAGGCAGCATCTCTGCAGAACATGGATAGGTGACATTTTGGGTCACCTCTTTCTACCTCAAAGCACAGCTCTTGGATCTTTCACTTTACTTTACTTTAGAGATACAGAGCGGGAACAGGCCCTTTGGCCCACCGAGTCCGTGCTGACCAGCGATCTCCATACGCTGAACAATCCAACACACTAGGGACAATTTGCAATTTGGTACCAAAGCCAATTAACCTAACACCTAAAGTCCCACATGTTTGGAGTGTGGGAAGAAACCAGAGTACCCGGAGAAAACCCACGTGGTCACGGGGAGAGCATACAAAGTCCGTACGGTCAGCATCGAACCCAGGTCTCTGGCGCTGTACGGCAGCAACTCCACTGTGCCCCAGTCCATCTAATAGTCCCTAATGTGGATCAGTGTTTAACAATACTCCTGTCAGCCACAATAATAAAGAGCTATGTATATGTAAGTACTTATTAACGCAAAATGTGACCAAAGTGAAATGGACAATAGGAGCTTTTCCAGTGAAAGCTTTTGAGTTAATCAGCTCTCGAGAAAATGGCAAGGTCCCCTCTGCTACGTGTTCACGTGAACGTGCTGGGTAGGAGCGGGGTAGTCTCCAGAGGTAGCACCACCAGCCAGTCATCGCTGATCTGATGGCGACGTTGACTCCATATTCCCACCTCCCCAGTATCGCCCCATCCCCCGTCCCTCCACCCATCATATTTCTTAGTTTAGAGTTGCAGCATGGAAACAGGCCATTCGGCCCACCAAGTCCGCACCAACCAGCGATCCTCGCACAGTAACACTATCCTACAATTTTTACATTTATAGCAAGCCAATTAACTTACAAACCCGTCTGTCTTTGGAGCGTGGGAGGAAACTGAAGTTCTCGGAGAATACCCACGCATGTCACGGGGGGAATGTACAAACTCCTTACAGACGAGCACCCGTGGCCAGGATCGAACCCGGGTCTCCGGCGCTGTACGGCAGTCACTCTACCACTGCGCCACCAACCCCTGCCAATATAACTCCAATTCACCATTTACCTCCCTTGTTTATCAAACTCTGCCTTAAATACATTCAAAGACTCTGCTTCCACGGGCCTTTACACAAGTGAAAGTTTGAACTCGCTGAGGTAAATACTTAATGACCACTGAAATGAATGTAAAATATGCAATGTGCAGAACATGTCTGCATTTATCAGTTATGACATTCTATGTGCTCTGTCCCTGTGAGTTCAGGGGAGACTGAATGACAGAAGAATGAAAGTTGACGATAGCTCTGTCACTTTGCGAATCTTTTCATAATTTGGCATGGCATTACATGCAGAGCCCATTACTGAGCAGCTGGGTATGCATACATTATAAATGTTTCCATCCAATCATTCCTACCTGACATCTCTGTGTTGGCTTGACTATCTCAAGCGCGAGAGTCAACTTGACTTAGATATTAAAGGGACTAAAACGAGGGAGTTTGTTTTCTGTCGAACTTCTCAAGACCTCAAGATGTTCCAAAATATGTTATAGCCGTTGAGTTCTCAATTCACTAATGACGGGACAAGTGTTTGCTGAATGCTTCCACAAAGGCAGCGTGACAATGACCAAATTACCTACCGTATATGGGGTCATAGAGTCATACAGGATGGAAACAGGCCCTTCGGCCCAACTTGCCCACACCAACCAACATGGCCCACCTGCCTGCGTTTGACCAATAACTCTCCATACCTGTCCTATCCATGTACCTGTCTAATTGTTTCTTAAACGTTGCAGTAATCCCTGCCTCAACCACCTCCCCTGGCAGCTCGTTCCATACACCCACCACCCTTTGTGTGAAAGAGTTACCTCTCAGATTCCTATTAAATCTTTCCCCCTTCACCTTAAACCTATGTCCTCTGGTTCTCGCTTCACCTAGTCTGGGCAAGAGACTCTGTGCGTCTACCCGATTTATTCCTCTCATGATTTTTACACGCATCTATGAGATCATCCCTCATCATCCTGCGCTCCAGGGAATCGAATCTCAGCCTGCTCAACCACTCCCTGTAGCTCAGACCCCTTGAGTCCTGGCAGCTTCCTCGTAAATCTTCTCTGTAGGCTTTCCAACGTGACAACATCTTTCCTGTAACATGGTGCCCAGAACTGAACACAATACTCTAAATGTGGCCTCACCAATGTCTTATATAACTGCAACATGACCTCCCAACTTCTCTACTCATATTTGAGTAACTAGTTATAGTGCGCTGGATGTACGGAAGAATCCAGCGCAGAATCCAGTGCAGAATCCAGCGCAGAAGCATCCCACTGGTCATCCCAGGCTGGTCATTAAACACCTCTGTTCATTTACCAACCCTTGGTCCCTATCCTTCTGTGCCTTGGTGGTTTAATTGCACGTCTGAAAACTTCAAGAGTCAAGCGTCAAAGAGCGTTTTATTGTCACGTGTCCCAGAACAGAACAATACAATTCTTACTCAAAGCAGTACTTCAGATATGTAAACATAGTACTCGTTCCTAGAGTTAGGCAGTGGAGGCCAATTCACTGGATGTTTTCAAGAGAGAGTTAGAGATAGCTCTTAGGGCTAAAGGTATCAAGGGATATGGGGAAAAAGCAGGAACGGGGTACTGATTTTGGATGATGAGCTATGACCATATTGAATGGCGGTGCTGGCTCGAAGAGCCGAATGGCCTACTCCTGCACCTATTTTCTATGTTTCTATGACTCTAGTCAATAGAATAGAATAGAATACTTTATTCACAGTGAAAGTCTTTGCCTGCATACCTTGCCAAGGTGCGCAAATAGTCGCTCATGAAGGCCGCTTACAAAGTTACAGATTCCCCCCTCCCCCTGCACCAGTTGTTCCCCATTTGTTCTTCCCCTCCTCCCTCATGGCGGTATCCCAATGCCAGGTCCCCATTGTCCATTGTTCTACCCCACTCTTCCCCTCAAGAGCCAAGAGTCAAGAGTGATTTATTGTCATATGTTCCAGATAGAACAATGAAATTCTGACCTGACTTGCAGCAGCACAACACAATATGTAAACATAGTGCACTGTAAACAATATACAGATGCTCCCCGACTAACGACGCTTCGAATTACGATATTTTGACGTTACAATGGTGCAAACGCTGGGCGGCAGCAGCGACCGGTAGCTCACCTACGGCCACGTGATCAGGTGTATTAAATGCATTTCGACGTACAATATTTTCGGTTTGCGATGGGTTTATCGGAACGTAACCCCATTGTCAGTTGAGGAGCACCTTTAGTCAGCGGGTGGTGAATCTGTGGAATTATTTGCCACAGAAGGCTGTGGAGGCCAAGTCAGTGGATATTTTTGAGGCAGAGATAAATAGATTCTTGATTCGTACAGGTGTCAGAGGTTAAGGCAGGAGAATGGGGTTAGGAGGGAGAGATAGATCGGCCATGATTAAGTGGCGGAGTAGACTTGATGGGCCGAATGGCCTAATTCTACTCCTATCCCTTGTGACCTTATGACCTATGTCGTCTTCATGTCTTTTTTGTTTATTTGACCCACATGTCTTTGGAGTGTGGGAGTGAACAGGGCACCGTAAGGAAATCCACGGAGTCCTCAATTCACTGTCGCACCGAACACCACAGCCCACCCGGCTCGGACACGCCCCGCAAAGAGTGGGTCGCCCTGAACCGGCTCCGCACAGGGGTCGGCCGGTTCAATGCCAACGTGCATCGCTGGGGGTTGCGTTCATCAGCGGCCTGTGTGTGTGGAGCAGACCAGCAAACAGCGCAGCACCTAATTTCCGACTGTGCTGTCCTCCATCCCCCTGGTGGAGGGGTAGACCTCACGGCCCTCGACAACAGCACATTGCACTGGCCACAACGCCTGGAGGGCGTTACATAATTTCTGCTGCCGCAAACGCAAGAAGAAGACCCATGGAGTCAAAGAGATAACGTGCAAACTCCACCCAGACAACTCTTGAAGGCAAGACCAAACCCTGGATCACTGGAGCAGTGAGGCAGTGACTCCACTAGATGTGCCACAAGCCTGCGGCCTGTGCTCTGTCCAGGCGATGTGTTCCAAGCAATAGCGGCTGGTATAAATCTCCACATTCCCACACCACGTAAAGCTTACAATGCATGTCTTCAACAAAGGTGGATTTAGCTGAGAGATCTGCACACCCACTGGCTTCAACCCTGCTGAATGACGAGAAGCAGATTGTAAAGGTCTGAGCCTTTTATTTTCAACAACACGTTTAACTTTTCTCTGGCAAAACTCCAGCACTGTTGCTGGCAAAACCGTGGCAGTGCACTGCGGAAGTCAGGGATATCCCAGTGCTCGTCACCCCGCTCAATGCATGCCTCGGGCAAACTTCACTGATCATGCCTCACAGTACCGCCAGGCCACGAGCGTGAAGATATGGGAAGCGATGCATTGCAGTCGACTTGTGCCGCGCGCGCTCTGCTCGAGAGCAATCGGGTTTATTGCGAGTGTCCTGCCTCTCCTCGTGTCGATCAGAGCCAGCGTTCCAAGCGGTGTCCGTACGCTCCTGCAGCTTCCGCTCCCTTCACCGGCGACACAGGGGAGACAAGGCCATGAAGCCCTGGGCAATCAATGACAACACTCTGCTTTCTGCTTACCATCTTCAAAGCTGAAGGTTGCTCTGTGTATCCCTCTCGCCCCTTCTCTTACGATACGATACGATACGAGACGAGACGAGACGAGACGAGACGAGACGAGACGAGACGAGACGAGACGAGACGAGACGAGACGAGACGAGACGAGACGAGATGATACGATACGATACGATACGAGACGAGACGAGATGATATGATACGATACGATACGAGATGATACGATATGATGCGAGACGAGACGAGACGAGACGAGACGAGACGAGACGAGACGAGACGAGACGAGACGATGCGATACGATACGATACGATACGATACGATACGATACGATACGATAAAACTATATTTATCCCAGGAGATAAATTGATCTGCCAACTGTTGTAAAACCCCAGTACATGAAACATGAAATTAAAGTGAAGAGTGGAAAGGATTGGGGATGTGCAAAGATTTGAGGAGGGGTGGGGGTTGGGGGAGGGGGGGGGGGAGTCAGTGTACCCCACGACAGAAGGGGGAGGAGTTGTACAGTTTGATAGCCACAGGGAATCTCCTGTGGCGTTCTGTGCTGCATCTCGGTGGAACCAGTCTGTTGCTGAAGGTGCTCCTCAGGTTGACCAGGGTGTCGTGGAGGGGGTGAGCTGTATTGTCCAAGATGCTCCGCCATTTGAGGAGCATCCTCCCCTCCAAGACCACCTCCCATGAATCCAACTCTGGCCCCAGGACGGAGCCAACCCTCCTGATGAGCTTGTTAATCCTCTTGATCGTCTAGGCTTGTATACACTGGAATTTAGAAGGATGAGAGGAGATCTTATCGAGACGTATAAGATTATTAAGGGGTTGGACACGTTAGAGGCAGGAAACATGTTCCCAATGTTGGGGGAGTCCAGAACAAGGGGCCACAGTTTAATAATAAGGGGTTGGCCATTTAGAACTGAGATGAGGAAAAACTTTTTCAGTCAGAGAGTTGTGAATCTGTGGAATTCTCTGCCTCAGAAGGCAGTGGAGGCCAATTCTCTGAATGCATTCAAGAGAGAGCTAGGTAGAGCTCTTAAGGGCAGCGGAGTCATGGGGTATGGGACGGGGTACTGATTGAGAATGATCAGCCATGATCACATTGAATGGCGGTGCTGGCTTGTAGGGCCGAATGGCCTCCTCCTGCACCTATTGTCTATTGATGAACAATGCATTCTATGCCCGTTTTGAGCAAAAGGCCAACAGGGTGATGACATCCGAACCAACAAAACTGTGTGCACCTGTTGCCACGATCACTGTTGCCAAAGTTATATTGGCCTTCCTGAGGGTGAACCCATGGAAAGCAACTGCAGCAATGGAGTCTCTGACAGCATTCTTCAGACGTGCGCGGACCAACTAGCGGGAGTGTTCATGGACTTCTTTAACCTCTCCCTACTCCGTTCTGAGGTACCCTCCTGCTTCAAGAAGATCACTATCATCCCAGTGCCAAAGAAACATATAAACATAGAAAATAGGAGCAGGAGTAGGCCATTCAATCCTTCGAGCCAGCACCGCCATTCAATATGATCATGGCTGATCATCTGAAAAATCAGTACCCCTGTTTCTGCTTTCTCCCCAAATCCGTTGATTCCGTTAGCCCCAAGAGCTAAATCTAACTCTCTCTTGAGTTGAACTCCCTCTTGAGAAAAGCAAGCTGTCATGCCTTATGAAATGCTCTGGTTATGGCACCCATTAACTCCAGCCTACCAAGCAGCCTTGATCCTACCTCGAAACAACTGACAATAATAATAAGCTTAACTAAACTAAACTACAATTTTTACACTGTTGGACTTAAGTACGATTGTGCCTATGTTTTGTAAGACTTTTGGAACTCAGCAAAAAGCAATTTCACTGTCCCTAGGTATGTGTAACAATAAAGTACCATTAAACTATCGAGCATGATTTTAAGAATGATTTCTGTAATAGCACCTGGTCACTAAACCTACTGCGTCCCATTTTGCAGTAAGTGTCAACAATGCTGAGAGGATTTGCCAGCAATTTCCCCCTGTGCGTGTCACCAAGCTTGGGATTTCTGTTCACACCTGTGCTGACACAGAAGTCCTGGACTTGCTGAAGCTATGCACCAGGATGTTTCAGAGCACACACCAGCAGGAGTATCCTCAAGGAATCCGCTGAAACTACACCATGGGAGATATTGTACAGCATTTACACCAGGAACTTTGCTCCCATACTAGGATTACTTTATGTTTCGGTAAGAACTGCAGATGCTGGTTTAAATCGTAGATAGACATGGAACGCTGGAGTAATTCAGCGGGACAGGCAGATTCTCTGGAGACCTTCTCTGTCTGTCCCGCTGAGTTAATCCAGCATTTTGTGTCTGTGTAGGATTACTTTAAATCGATGGTGGATTGTCAGCATGGACTCAATGGGCCAAAGGGCCTCTTTCTGTGCTGCCGCCTCCAATGATTTCAGTAGAGAACAACCCATAGGGATTAAGGTAAATACTATTTTTTTCAGATTTTATTTTAGGTTATTTGCCGCCTAAAATGAGTTGGTGTGCTCTATATTTTCCTTAAAATTTTAAATATTTAAAATCACCTGAAACAATTCTCCCAAAGTCCAGCATAATTGCTTTTTTTAACTTTGACAATTGCTTTGGTCTTAAAGACCCTTCAACTACACTCCAGTTATTCCTTCTTCTCCCCACTCCCGTCGGGCAGAAAGATGGAAGCTTGAAAGCGTACTCGCCCACTCTACCAGATTCAGGAACAGCGCCTTCCTCTCTGCTATCAGACTTCTGAATGGTCCTTCCATAAGTTAGGGTACTGTCTGATTCACCTCTATCCCTTTGCGGACACTGGAACGCAGCTATGGATCTGGTGGGCTACAATGCTGAGAACCATGTTCTACACTCTGTATCTTCCCCTTTGCTCTGTCTATTGCACATACTGTAGAACATAGGACAGCGCAGCTCAGGAACAGGCCCGTCGGGCCACAATGTTAGTGCCAAACATGATGCCGAATTAAACTGGTCTCATCTGCCTGTACATGATCCATTTCCTTCTATTCCCTACACTTCCAAACTTCACTTCAGACACTCCAAAGACATACAGATATGTAGGTTAATTGGCTTGGTGTATGGAATGTTGGCCTTCATAACAAGAGGAGTTGAGTATAGGAGCAAAGAGGTCCTTCTGCAGTTGTACAGGGCCCTAGTGAGACCGCACCTGGAGTACTGTGTGCAGTTTTGGTTCCCAAATTTGAGGAAGGATATTCTTGCTATTGAGAGCGTGCAGCGTAGGTTTACTAGGTTAATTCCCGGAATGGCGGGACTGTCATATGTTGAAAGACTGGAGCGACTAGGCTTGTATACACTGGAATTTAGAAGGATGAGAGGCGATCTTATCGAAACATATAAGATTATTAAGGGGTTGGACACGTTAGAGGCAGGAAACATGTTCCCAATGTTGGGGGAGTCCAGAACCAGGGGCCACAGTTTAAGAATAAGGGGTAGGCCATTTAGAACGGAGATAAGGAAAAACTTTTTCAGTCAGAGAGTTGTAAATCTGTGGAATTCTCTGCCTCAGAAGGCAGTGGAGGCCAGTTCTCTGAATGCATTCAAGAGAGAGCTAGGTAGAGCTCTTAAGGATAGCGGAGTCAGGGGGTATGGGGAGAAGGCAGGAACGGGGTACTGATTGAGAATGATCAGCCATGATCACATTGAATGGTGGTGCTGGCTCGAAGGGCCGAATGGCCTATTCCTGCACCTATTGTCTATTGTGTAAAATTGTGTTTTAGAATAGTGTTAATGAGTGGGGATCGCTGGTCAGCGCGGACTCGGTGGGCCGAAAGACTTGCTTCCGCGCTGAATCTCTAAACTAAACCTAACTAAACTTCCATGTGCCTATCTAAAAGCCTCTTAAATGCCACTATGGTATCTGCCTCCATCACCACCACCCCTGGAAAAGTGTTCCAGGCCCTCATCACAATGTGTAAACAATTTGCCTTGCACATCTGCATTAAACTCTGCCCCTCTCACCTTATAGCGATGTCCTCTCGTGTTGGACCTTTCCACCCAGGGAAAAAGGTTCTGACTGTCTACCCTATTTATGCCTCTCAGAGTTAGGGTAGACAGTCTTGTACTTGAGTTTGACTTGATTGTATTTATGTATATGCATGTGTATATACCTGATATCTCTATATCAGATATAGTATTATCTAATCTATTTGGATAGCATGCAAAACAAAGCTTGTCACTGTACCTCAGTATCTTTACAATAATCTAAACCTAAAACGTACACCACATTTTCCAGGTTTAAAATAGACAGAGGTAACGTCATATAGTTTGACTACAGACCTCGTAGCTGAAGACTTGCTTGTCCCACCACCCACTAGCAGGGTCCTCCAAAGATTATTGTCGAGGTTCGAACTGAAGTTAATTCCTCGTTCATACCATAACCCGGAGCTGTGGGCTTGCTACTCATTCAGTGTCCGGGGTGAACCAAGGAGCTGCCTGAACACGGGGAATCTTTGGGAAGGCCACGTGGCTTCAGTTTTAGCGAGTTTTCAAAGAGAAACAACAAAGGTAACAGCAGTTTTAAGGTCTGCACAGGAGACAGAGGAACAGATGGAGGCAAAGTGGAAACAGATCTTTACTGCTTCACTTCAAAAGGTCACTTGTTCCCACAGCACCTCGCGCTGGCACACAGCCGGTGAGAACGGGCTCTGTCGCTGAATCACAGGATGTCCCAAAACCTTGCGCAGATTGCTGAGTGGTTTTGTAGTGAGGTCAATATCGTAATGTAGGGAAATGTAGCATCAATTTACAGATCCCACATCAGCAGAGAGGCAATAACGAGACAAGCTGCTTGTCAGTCAGGAAAAAAAAACAGCAGCAGATGCTGGTTTCAATCGAAGGTAGACACAAAATGCTGGAGTAACTCAGCGGGTCGGGCAGCATCTCGGGAGAGAAGGAATGGGTGACGTTTCGGGTCGAGACACTGAAGGGGTCATTCCTTCTCTCCTGAGATGCTGCCTGACCTGCTGAGTTACTCCAGCATTTTGTGTCTACCTGCTTCTCAATCACGTTGACTGCAGAATGAATATCAGCAAGGTCAGCGGGGGAGGGTTTCATATCTCCAGATTGGAGCATGAGCACAGTTCTGTCTCCACATCATAAGGATGTGAAACTGCAGATAAACTGCTTAGTTAACGTACAGCACTTTCTCCCTGCATTCCCATCAACTCGCCCCAGTTTATACAGCCACTCGGCTACATTGAAGGCAATTTACAGAGGTCAATGAAATGATTTAATCTGCAGAGAAGAGTCATGGAGTTTTACATCGTGGAAACAGGCCCTTATAGTGCAGGAAAACTCCGATAAGCCAGCACCCGTGGTCCTTTTAGTGGTGCTGAGCTAGCAGATTTTCTGCATTTTTGGAAGCTGGGTCTGTGGGTTAATTGGTTTCTGTATATTGCCCCTGATGTGTAGAAGGGGGGTGGGAAAGTGGGATAACTTTGAACCAATGTGAACGGGTGATCGAATGGCAGCATGGACTCGGTGGGTCAAAGGGCCTGTTTCCTCGCTGTATCTTTCAATCCATCGATCAATCAGCATTTACCCCACAACCCCTACCTCTCCCTCTGCTGCGGACTAACCTGTGAGTAGTTGCTCGAGAGGGATGCTGTCCAAACCTCTCTTGTAAAAGAAGGAAGGAGACAGAAAAAGACACAAAGTGTAGGCCATTTAAGGCTGAGATGAGGAAAAGCTTTTTTACTCAGAGAGTTGTGAATCTGTGGAAATTTATGCCACAGAAGGCAGTGGGGGCCAATTCACTGGATGTTTTCAAGAGAGAGTTAGATATAGCTCTTGGGGCTAACGGGATCAAGGGATTATGGGGAGAGAGCAGGAACGGGGTAATGACTTTGGATGATCAGCCAGGATCATATTGAATGGCGGTGCTGGCTCGAAGGGCCAAATGGCCTACTCCTGCACCTATTTTCTATGTTTCTATGTTTCTAAGTGCAGGAGTAACAACATTTCTGGAGAACATGAATAGGTAATGTTTTCGGTCGGGTTCCTTCTTCAGACTGATTGTGTTGGGGGTGAGGGTGATGAAAGGTCCACTGAAATGAGGCCTAGTATTCAGGCTTCCTTGTTTGGGCCTGCTGTGTACACACATCATCACATCAGTGCTCCAAACACTGCGATAAAATGCTACTAACGACATGCTTTCTAAACACACACACAAAAGCGGCAGCTTTTTCCATTAAATAAAATGAAGCACGTCTTGGACCTTTTTAAGATGGGCAATAAGAAAAGTCTTAAAATCCGTGCAGCTCTTCAGAACTCACTGCATCTGTTACAGAGATCACGGGGGATTAATTATTCATGACAGCAACCTCAGTAGAAGCAACAAGCTTCATTTATCTCTTTTTTTTTCCCAACCTCGTTTCAAAATGACATGTCCTGAATACGTTATGCACGAGAGGCGCATCCATCGTTGCCCTAGCATGGATCAAAGCTGCGCGTTTGTGGGGAGTTAAAAGGAACTTTCAGCATCCCAGACAAGACTGTTTTATACTGTTCACTGTGTGTTCACAGCAGCTGCACGTCAAAACATGTACCACGTTACGGAGATGATGAAAGATAATTTGGTTCATCAAAGACCGTCCCTCGGCTCATCAATGCCCATCCCGCTCATAATTTCATAAACCCACATGTTCTAGGAGCAGAATTTGACCATTCGGCCCATCAAGACTACTCCGCCATTCAATCATGGCAGATCTATCCTTCCCTTTCAACCCCATTCTCCTGCCTTCGCCCCTTAACGATACGATACGAAACGATAGAACATTTTTTATCCCCGAAGGGAAATTGGTCTGCTATTGTCACTGTTATAACAGGGCAGCACAGTGACGCAGAGGTAGAGTTTCTCCCTTATAGCTCCAGAGACCCGGGTTAGATCATGACTACGGGTACTGTCTGTATGGACTGTACGATCTGCCGGTGACCGCGTGGGTTTTCTCCAGGTGCTCCGGTTTCCTCCCACACCAAAGACATACTGGTTTGTAGGTTAATTAGCTCTGATAAATTTGTAAATTGTCCCTAGTGTGTAGTACAGTGCTAGTGAAAGGGGTGATCGCTGGTCGGCACGGACTCGGCTGCCCGAAGGGCCTGTTTCCGCGCAGTATCTCTAAAGTCTAAAGTCTCAAGTTCAAGAACAGGTCAGAGGCTGGATAGCACACTACCTAACTACCACGGTGGCGCAGCGGTAGAGTTGCTGCCTTACAGCGAATGCAGCGCCGGAGACTCAGGTTCGATCCTGACTACGGGCGCCGTCTGTACGGAGTTTGTACGTTCTCCCCGTGACCTGCGTGGGTTTTCTCCGAGATCTTCGGTTTCCTCCCACACTCCAAAGACGCACAGATATGTAGGTTAATTGGCTGGGCAAATGTTTAAAAAAAATGTCCCTAGTGGGTGTAGGATAGTGTTAGTGTGCGGGGATCGCTGGGCAGCGCGGACCCGGTGGGCTGAAGGGCCTGTTTCTGCTCTATATCTCTAAATCTAAAAAAAAATCTAACTCCCTGATTCCTTTCCACCTTCCACAAATTATAAAAGAACTCAATGGAATATTCTCCTGTTGCTCAACTGAGCAATTCTCCAGCAGTGTTCAGGAAATTCAGTGTAACAGTGCAATTAGTAGAGCCACTGCCTCACGGTGCCAGAACCAGGTTCAATCCAGTGCTCATCTGCTGCCTGAGTAGGGTTTGCACGTTCTCCCTGAGACTGCGTGGGTTTCCTCCAGGTGCTCCGGTTTCCTCCCACGACAAAAAGATTTGTCACTCATTAGAATAATTGGCCACTGTAATTTTTGGGTGGTAGGACGTGGTGGAGATTTTGACAATATGACTGAAATACAGAGCTGACTGTAGAATTAGTGTAAATAGGTAGTTGATGGTCATAGCAAACTTGCTAGATTGATGGACCTGTTTCCATTCTGTATTTCTTTAGCCCTAGAATCATAGAGTCGTACAGCACAGAAATAGGCCCTTCAGCCCAACTTGCCCATGCTGACCAAGGTACCCCATCTACCCTAGTCCCACCAGCCCGCATTTGGTCCATATCCCTCTAAGCATTTCCTATCCTATCTAAATGTATTTTAAATGTTGTTATAGTACCTGCCTCAATTACCTCCTCTGGCAGCTCGTTCCATATACATACCATCCTCTGTGTGAAAAAGTTGCCCCTCAGGTTCCTGTTAAATCTTTCTCCTCTCACCTTAAACCTAGGTCCCCTGGTTCTTGATTTCCCTACTCTAGGTGAAAGACTGTGCATTTATCCTATTCCTACACTCCAAAGAATAGAGTCCTAGCCTGCCTGACCTCTCCCTGTATCTCAGGCCCTCAAGTCCTGGCAACATCCTCATATATCTTCTCTGCATTCTTTCCAGCTTAACAACACTCTTACTATAGCAGAGTGACCAAAACTGAACACAATACTCCAAGTTCAGCCTCACCAACATCTTGTACAACTGTAACAGAATATCCCAACTTCTATTATAAGAAAATAACTGCAGATGCTGATACAAATCGAAGGTATTTATTCACAAAATGCTGGAGTAACTCAGCAGGTCAGGCAGCATCTCAGGAGAGAAGGAATGGGTGACGTTTCGGGTCGAGACCCTTCTTCAGACTGATGTCAGGGGGGCGGGACAAAGAAAGGATATAGGTGGAGACAAGAAGATAGAGGGAGATCTGGGAAGGGGGAGGGGAAGAGAGGGACAGAGGAACTATCTAAAGTTGGAGAAGTCGATGTTCATACCACTGGGCTGCAAGCTGCCCAGGCGAAATATGAGGTGCTGTTCCTCCAATTTCCGGTGGGCCTCACTATGGCACTGGAGGAGACCCATGACAGAAAGGTCAGACTGGGAATGGGAGGGGAAGTTGAAGTGCTCGGCCACCGGGAGATCAGATTGGTTAACGCGGACCCAACTTCTATACTCATGATGAAGGCCAAAGTACCGAAAGCCTTCTTGACTACCCTCTCTATCTGTGATACCACTTTCAAAGAACTATGTATGTACCTGCTCTCTGAGATTCCTCTGTTCTACAACACGTCCCAGGGCCTTGCCATTCACTGTGAAGGTCCTGCCTGGTTTAATTTCCTACAACATAGCATCTTGCATTTATCTGCATTAAGCTCCATTAACCATCCCTCAGACCACTCTTCCCAACTGTTCAAGGTCCTGTTGTGATTTTTGATAACCATCTTCGCTATTCATAATACCATACACTAGTGTCATCTGCAAACTTACCAATTATGCCTTCTACATTTGTGTCCAAATCGTTGATACAAACAGCAAGGGGCCCAGCACTGAAACCCAAGGCACACAACTTGTCACAGGCCTCCAGACCAAAAAGCAACCTTCCACCATCACCCTCCGCTTCCTTCCACGAATCCAATTCTATATCTCCCTGGATCCCATGCGATCTAACCTTCCCGAGCAGCCTACCAAGCCGAACCTTATTGATAACTCCAGTATTTTCTGACACTTTTAACTACACTTTATAATCCTCTTTACTTGCCCTACTTTGAAGCAATAACTGACCTTAAATCTTTAATATTTGATGCATTTCAATCATTCAGTGTAACTAGAAGATTTCTAACCATAGTTTGGGGATGTGAGTGAGGCCTTTTGCTTGTGAGTCGGATAGCTGCGGATTCGCCTAAGAGGTTAAAGCATAGAAGCCAGGCAGACACTTGTGCAGCAGAATTACCTGATAGTTTTGAGGCTGTTTTGTGAAATCTTGGGACTAAATTGGAGACACAATGAACTGCAGATGCTGGTTTACCAACAAAGGAACAAAGTGCTGGAGTAACTCAGCGGGTCAGGCAGCATCCCTGGAGAACATGGATAGGCAACCTTTCGGGTGAGTCAAATTGATTGTAGTGGGGGAGGGAAGGAAACTGGAAAAGAGGTGGGTGCAGGACAAAGTCTGACAGCTTGGGCAGCTTACAATCCATCATTATGAATATTAACCCCTCCTTAAGTAACCCCTGCTTTCCCTCTCTCCATCCCTCCCCAATCCTAGTTCTCCGACTAGTTTTACTATCCTCCTGAATACATTTTACTGATTGTTTGCCTCGTTCTCACTTTGCCCTTAGCTAACAATGACCCATTCTACATTTTCCATGAACCTCATCCCCTTTGATCTCTCATTTTCACACCTTACCCTTCCATATCTCTCAATGTCTTCACTCCCCTGGCTCTCAGTGTGAAGAAGGGTCTCGACCCGAAACGTCACCCATTCCTTCCCTCCAGACCCGCTGAATTGCTCCAGCATTTTGTGTCTATCTTCGGCGGAAAACAGCATCTGCAGTTTGTTCCTGCAGACAAAGTCTGGCAAGTGATAGGTGGATACAGGGGAGTGAGATTTTCTGAATGGCAGATAGTTGGATAAAGGTCAGAGATGAAAAGATAATAAGCATGAGAAAAGGAGATAAGGACAGGGATGGGGATAAGGTGGGGGATGGGGGGGGGTGGGGGGGTGATGGGGGGACAGACGGAACGCAGGTGTGTTAGTAGATTACTTACTTAAAATTGGAGAATTCAATGTTTATACTATTAGGTTGTGAGCTATCCATGCGGATTATGAGATGTTGTTCCAATTTGGTTGCTCTTTTCTAAATTGCAATGGTGAGTACATACCATTAGTACTTAACTACTGCAAAATGATTTGAGATGATTGTGTTATTGTGATGGTACCGTAGAAATAGGTCATTCTTCCTTTTGTTTCAGTTGCATTTGCCTTTCATCTCTTTGCTTTTAGATGTTTCCCTTGTGATGTTCTGTGCTCCGTGTCCCAGCTACACTACGCACACCTGCCTGTGTTTGGCCCATATCCCTCTGAACTTTTTTACTCAATACTTTGACAGATTCGCACAAGGCCAAAGTGCAAATAGCCTTTTTGACCACGTTAGTTAATTTCGTTTATTATCACGTGTCCCAGCTACACTACTCACACCTGCCCAGCTACACTACTCACACCTGCCCAGCTACACTACTCACACCTGCCCAGCTACACTACTCACACCTGCCCAGCTACACTACTCACACCTGCCCAGCTACACTACTCACACCTGCCCAGCTACACTACTCACACCTGCCCAGCTACACTACTCACACCTGCCCAGCTACACTACTCACACCTGCCCAGCTACACTACTCACACCTGCCCAGCTACACAACTCACACCTGCCCAGCTACACTACTCACACCTGCCCAGCTACACTACTCACACCTGCCCAGCTACACTACTCACACCTGCCCAGCTACATTACTCACACCTGCCCAGCTACACTACTCACACTTGCCCAGCTACACTACTCACACCTGCCCAGCTACATTACTCACACCTGCCCAGCTACACTACTCACACCTGCCCAGCTACACTACTCACACCTGCCCAGCTACACTACTCACACCTGCCCAGCTACACTACTCACACCTGCCCAGCTACACTACTCACACCTGCCCAGCTACACTACTTCACTCCAACCAATTAGCAGTCTTTGGAGTGCGGGAGGAAACCGAAGATATCGGTGAAAACACACACAGGTCACAGGGAGAACAGACAAACTCTGTACAGACAAACGGCAGTAGTCATGATTGAACCCGGGTCTCTGGCGCTGTAAGGCAGCACCTTTACCGCTAGGCCTGGGTTACCGAATTACTCCAGCATTTTGTATCTACAAACCTGCATCTGCAGTTCCTCCCTACTTGTATGAGGAGGCTGAGTAGACAGATCCAGGAGTAGTGACCGAGGCTGGGGAACGCTTGCCCTCGCTTGCTCTGCTTCACAGAAGAGACAGCGACAACATCACATTGTCCGCTCAAGCCTGACGTGCAGACTGGCTGAGAGGACTGTGGCCTGGAGACTGCAGCACTGAACATTGATGCCTCTGGATCCCTCCAAACCACCTCAGGGCTGTTTGCACATTTGTTCCATCAGTGGTGGCCTGATGTATTCAGCACATGACAAGTGCTGGGGATAATTGCTTGCTAAGTCTTCTCGCTGAGAGCCATCAGTGGCGGATGAAGGCAGTGCACCTAGAGTGTCATGGAATGTTACAGCGTGGAAACAGGCCCTTCAGCCCAACTTGCCCACACTGGCCAACATGTCCCAGCACGTCACCTCTTGCTGCTTGCTACCTTACAGGGACTTACCGGCACTATTCTTTGCAATGGGTGCTCATTAGTCACTGTAATGAATGCTTGGATGCTCCAACACAAATGCAAATGCATGCTAGCCTGTTCATTTGAAGAGTGGCATAAACTAGTCGAGCCACCGCCTCACGCCTCCTGAGACCTAGGTTCAATTCCGACCTCCATTGCCGTCTGTGTGGAGTTTGCACGTTCTCCCTATTTCCGCGTGGGTATCGTACCAGTGCTCAGAGATATGGAGGTTGGGAAATTAATTGGCCGTGATATATTGTCTCTAACATGCAGGTGTATGACGGAAAGTGAAGGTAGCTGAGGGGAATGTGAAGAGAAGAAAATGAGATTCGTGAAGGATGAGGACTCGATGGTCACCTGGCCTTGCTGGGCCGAAGGACCTGTTTTCTGACCAACTGTACGACTGCACTACACTTGGTTTCCTGAAGTCAATGACCAGTCTTTTCATTTTTCTGACATTAAGGGAGAGGTTGTTGCCTTGACACCATGCTATTAAACTCTGTATCTCCTTCCCGTACTGTGTCTTGCCATTGTTTGGGATCCAGCCCACTACGGTGATGTCATCTGCAGACCTGTCAATGGAATTAGAGCAGCATTTGGCTGCACAGACATGAATGCACAGGGAGGACAGCAGGGGTATGAGTGCACCCTTGCAGGGCGTTAAGAATTATCTGTCCCTCTTGCGACATATATGACTCACTAGGGTCTCCTCGATATCCCGCTGCTCCCCCTAGTCGCAACAGGGACAGAGTCCCCCTTGTCCTCACCTTCCACCCCATCAGCACATAATCCTCCGACATTTTTGGCACCTCCATCGGGGGATCCCACCACTGGCCACACCTTCCCGTCTCCACCCCTTCCCGTTTTCCGCAGAGACCGTTCCCATCGCAACTCCCTGGTCAAAAAGTCCCTTCCCACCCAAACCACCCCGTCCCCAGGTACTTTTCCCTGCAACCGCAGAGATGCAACACCTGCCCCTATACCTCCTCCCTCAACTCCATCCAAGGACACCGACAGTCTTTTCAGGTTCACTTGCACCTCTTCCATCCTCATCTACTGTATCCGCTGTTCCAGGTGTGGACTCCTATATATTGGCGAGACCAAGCGCAGGCTCGGCGATCGTTTTGCTGAACATGCCGCTCAGTCCGACTAAACCTACCTGATCTCCCAGTAGCTAAATACTTTAACTCCCCCTCCCATTCTCACACTGACCTTTCTGTCCTAGGCCTCCTCCATTGTCAGAGTGAGGCCCAGCGCAAGTTGGAGGAACAGCACCTCACATTTCACTTACACCCCAGCGGTATGAACATTGACTTCTCTAACTTCAAGTAACCTCTCTCTCCATCCCTCCCCCTTCCCGATCTCCTACCAGTCTGACTACCTCTGACTACATTTTTTGTTGCTTTGTTGTTACCTTCTCCCAGTTATCAATGATCTATTCTACACTTTCCTTGATCTCCATCCTCTTTGTCCTGGTTTCACACCTTACACTTCCATATCTATGCATCTCTCTCTCTCTGCTGACATCAGTCTGAAGAAGGGTCTCGACCTGAAATGTCACCCATTCCTTCTCTCCAGAGATGCTGCCTGTCCCGCTGAGTTATCATTTCGCATCTATCTTCGGTTTAAACCATACATCTGCAGTTCCTTCCTACACATGTTGAATGATATAGCGGGCCAAGGAGTCGAATAGCCTGTACCTACAAATACTTTACATGCTTGTGTTTCTCTATGATCATCGTAGAGGGCAATAATCTGTAAAACTAAGAACAGGTGCAGCGTAAGATCCAGGGCGGCACTCCAATGTCGTCCTGACAAAATGGCGGAGACTCCAAGGAACTATCTGTCAGAGGCGATGTTAAACTGAGTCCCATCTGCCCTCACTGATGGGCATGAAACCCCCTGCCTCCTGGACTATTCCAGGATACTCAGGTCAACCTCAGAGGACTTGATGACGTTTCACTTTCCAATCATGTGTGGCTCCACTGGGATAAATATATCAGCCCTCATGCGGTCTGAGCGGTATTGTAATGAACATCCAACCCACTTTGGCAATGTATCATGGCTTTGTGTCTGTGTTTTTAATCACTTCACCACATGCAATAAGATTTCATTTCTCACGTACAGCTGTCTCGGAACTTCGCGCTGGCAAGCTGCAGATTGCAGATCGTCTCCGGAGTGTGGACCCCACGACTCCTGATGGCCCCAGGAAGAATGAAAGTTGCATCAAAGCGGAGCCAGGCTGCTCCCTCGTGAGCTTCCAGTCATACCCCTGCTGCCCCCCGGGGGGGGGGGGGGGGGGGGAGAAGGGAGCGTTGAGCAGTGGCAGGAACGATCCACTGGGGAAACACGTTTCACTGTCAGAATTACTTCCTTTTTAATGCACTTTCCTGTTGCACAGATGACTCATCAAGGACAATGGAGAAAGATTATCTGCTCTGCAGGAAGGAACTGCAGATGCTGATTTTTTTTACCGAAGAGAGACACAAAACGCTGGAGTAACTCAGCGGGTCAGGCAACATCTCTGGAGTAAAGGAATAGGCGACCGACGAAGAGTTCTGACCCGAAAAGTCGCCTATTCCTTTACTCCAGAGATGTTGCCTGACCCACGGAGTTACTCCAGCATTTTGTGTCTATCTAACGTTTATCTGCTCTCTGCCTCAGAGGATTTGCTCTTGTGGAAATTTACAGTATGCATTGCGATTAACCTTTACCACCCATCTTCCACTTTCCTGTCCTCAGCTTCCAAGGCTCCAGCATCTGAAATCATCTCCTGTTGCCTCCAAGGTTCCATCAACCTCTCCCACAGGTTTCCCTCCTTGAGTTGATGTCAATGTGTCATGATGTTGCTGGAGCCCTTCATGATTTTTAACAATTTTGTACGCACAAAAGCAAGTTATTGCTACAGAGACTCGCTGATAATTCGGTTTTTTCGGGACTTTAGTGAAGCCAATCTGGCCAATTCTCTGGACTATTGGATATTCCTCCCTTTAATACACCAACACACGTTTAATTCATTTTTGTCTGCAGTATTGGGGGATAAATCCTCTTCCAGGCGTAGTTCACCCAAGATCCACAAACAACCAGAGTTTATTTTGCAAGTCACCCAAATTACCTGGAGGATTTTGTATTATCGTGACTGGGTCTCACCTGCTGGTACAGTCCAGCTGAACATGTCTTGTTTCCACTGATTGAACAAGACAAATAATTTTCTTTGTTAAGATCATTCATGATCAGAACCTAGGCAAATGAATGGTATGGGGTGGACACAAAAAGCTGGAGTAACTCAGCGGGACAGGCAGCATCTCTGGAGAGAAGGAATGGGTGACCTTTCAGGTCGAGACCCTTCTTCAGAGTGATGTCAGGGGACTGGGCGGGACAGAGATAGAATGTAGTCTGCATGGGACTTTGGGAGAACTGGGAAGGGGGAGGGGATGGAGAGAGAGGGAAAGCAAGGGCTACTTGAAGTTAGAGAGGTCAATGTTCATACCACGCACATTTACACTATCCTACACATACGATGGACAATTTACATTTATACCAAGCCAAATAACCTACAAACCTGTACGTCTTTGGAATGTGTGAGGAAACTGGAGATCCCGGAGAAAATCCATGCAGGTCACGGGGAGAACGTACAAACTCCGTACAGTCAAGCATACGTGGTCAGGGTCGAACCCAGATCTCTGGCACTGTCAGGCATCAACTTTACTGCTGCGCCACCGTGCCACCCAGACCTGTACTGTTCAATCTTATTGAAACATATAAGATAATTAGGGGATTGGACACATTAGAGGCAGATAACATGTTCCCAATGTTGGGGGAGTCCAGAACAAGGGGCCACAGTTTGAGAATAAGGGGTAGGCCATTTAGAACGGAGATGAGGAAGAACTTTTTCAGTCAGAGGGTGGTGAAGGTGTGGAATTCTCTGCCTCAGAAGGCAGTGGAGGCCAGTTCGTTGGATGCTTTCAAGAGAGAGCTGGATAGAGCTCTTAAGGATAGCGGAGTGAGGGGGTATGGGGAGAAGGCAGGAACGGGGTACTGATTGATAGTGATCAGCCATGATCGCATTGAATGGCGGTGCTGGCTCGAAGGGCTGAATGGCCTACTCCTGCACCTATTGTCTATTGTTGCATGTAAAGTACATGAATTCATTCGGACTTTAGTAAAATCTTCATGTGCAGTTAATGATTTGATCTGAGCTGAGACAAAAATGTTGATCTTTATTTCTCTGTAATGAGCTCAGTCTAGGGTCATTTGCCTTCTTAATGCTAAATAGAGAGTTCATTATGTTCTCAGCTATCGCCTGAAACATATATCTGATATTTTGATCTTTTTTTAGTTCATAAGCTTTGGAGAAAATTGTTTTACCCGACAAGCATGAAGAATTTATCATCCAAGGATTGTGTTTCTCCTCATCAGCAGCATTTATATAGATCCACCCATGCAACAGTGACTGAATGAGCAGAGGAATGGAGGTACATTAAAAAGGTTTGGCAATGGAGGGCTGGTGATAAATACTGGCCAAAGCATTGGGGTAAATGTCCCACTCTAGAGATGGCAGCATCAAAACTGCGGAAAAACTGCACTCCAACGGAAGCCACGACTTTGATGAGATTTTTTAGATTTAGATTTAGAGATACACCACAGAAACAGGCCCTTCGGCCCACCAGGTCCGCGCCGCACAGCGATCCCCGCACATTAACACTATCCTACACACACTAGGGACAATTTTTGCATTTGCCCAGCCAATTAACCTACAAACCTGTACGTCTTTGGAGTGTGGGAGGAAACCGAAGGTCTCGGAGAAAACCCACGCAGGTCAAGGGGAGAACGTACAAACTCCGTACAGACGGCGCCCTTAGTCAGGATCGAACCTGACTCTCCGGCGCTGCATTCGCTGTAAGGCAGCAACTCTACCGCTGCGCCACCGTGCCGCAGTGATGTTAGCACTGTTGGACCCAGAGTCTATCAGGCAGACCAAGAAATGGTTTTGGTGTAATTACTAGACGCAGCAGCAGAGTTGCTGCCTTACAGCGCCAGAGACCCGGGTTCAATCCCGACCATGGGTGCTGTCTGTACGGAGTTTGGTCGTTTTCCCCGTGGCCTGCGTTGTTTTTGTTTCTAGGAGCCCCGGTCTCCTCCCACACTCCAAAGGCATACAGGCTTGGTAAAATTGTAAATTGTCCCTAGTGTGTGTAGGATAGTGTTCGTGTGAAGGGATCACTGGTCGGCACGGACTCGGTGGGCCGAAGGGCCTGTTTTGGCGCTGAATCTCTAAACTAAACTAAACTAAACTCAGAGGTGAGGGGACTTGAAGCGGTAGATAAGGCGGCAAGTTGAATGGATGTGCACAGGATTCTGGGGCAGGGGGAGATCGCCAAAGCAGCATGAGGTAAAACCACTGCAAACTGAAAGCCAGGAAAAGAGTTTCCAATGGACATTGTGGGGATATCTAAGACTTTCGAGGAAATAAGTGATGGGATGGAGGGAGGATTGGTACCACTTTTAAGTAAAAAAATAAACTTTTGAAGAATTAAATATCTTAAATCAATTCCCATTTTCGAGTAATTTTTGAACGACTCATTGTACTTGAGTTCTTGGTTTCAATGTGTTCCCCTAACTAACGACTGTAAACCTTGGCAATTCGTGTCAAGGGTTATTAATAGCTAAACTTGCAAGGATGCTTCACCAGCTGGCTTGGGCGGATGCCAACCACAAGGAGTCCTCTTGGTTCAAACTCTCCTCACCAACTCCGGCTCCTAAGGCCAAATCTGTTAACTCAGCGCAGATCAAAGATCACAGCGGCCACATTAATGCCAACAGTGACTTCAATCTCAGAGGTCTCCAGTCACCATAAGGAAACAGTATTAAACCCATTCCTTCTCTCCAGAGATGCTGCCTGTCCCGCTGAGTTACTCCAGCTTTTTTGTGTCTGTCTTCAGTATTGGACCTGAGATGCTAGGTGAGGTACCGGGAGAGAGCTTAATCAGAGAGATGGACCTAAAGGGCAAATCAAGCCTCAAGACATTAAAAAAAGGTAAGATAGGGTCCAGAATTACCGGCTTTGTACTTGGTCTATGAATGGATGCCCGACCCTCGCTTCATGATCTATACAAGAGGAAATGTTGCCGGGTCTGCACCCTGAAGGGAGACTGAACAGGTTGGGTTTGTTTTCCCTGGAACAGAGAAGGCAGACCGTGACCTAACAGAGGGGGGTAGATAGAGTCGATAGTAGAAATCATTTTTCACCATGGTGGGTGTGTCTGAAACCAGAGGGCATTTGTTGAAGATGAGATGTTGAAGGTTTGGGGGGGCTCTGAGAGTGATTTTTTTTTTCACTCAGAGGATCTGGAGAGTGTTGCCTGGAGAAGTAGAGGCGGCCGGTACGCTCAAAACATTTAAGACGCATTTCGGCAAGCAGCAGTACGTGGAATGTTGTCAACTTAAGTGGGTAAGTGGTCCAGTATGGATAGGTGCAATGGTCAGTATTGACATGGTGGGCAGGTGACATAGGTGCAATGGTCAGTATTGACATGGTGGGCAGGTGACATAGGTGCAATGGTCAATATTGACATGGTGGGCCGTAGACCATGTTTCTGTACTGTTTACAATCTATAACTCTAGCAATTGTTTGATGATTTATATTGTGTATTAAAAAATAGCTTTGTGTAATTAAGTTGAAAGAGAAAATGTCTTCAGCGTCTGTGAAGAGAGGAAAACAGTTCACGTTTCAGGACACTGACCTTTCAACAGAACCGGAAAAATGAGAAAAGAGGAGTGTTCAGAGTTGCAGAATTGAAATGGTGATGGAGAGATTACACATTAGGATAGTGTAAGAAAATAACTGCAGATGCTGGTACAAATCGAAGGTATTTATTCACAAAATGCTGGAGTAACTCAGCAGGTCAGGCAGCATCTCAGGAGAGAAGGAATGGGTGACATTTCGGGTCGAGACCCTTCTTCAGACCACCGAAGATAGACATAAAATGCTGGAGTAGCTCAGCCGGACAGGCAGCATCTCCGGAGGGAAGGAATGTGTTATGTTTCGGGTTGATCTGAAGAAGGCTCTCGACCCGAAACGTCACCCATTCCTTCTCTCAAACGATGCTGCCTGACCCGCTGAGATACTCCAGCATTGTGTGCCTATCTTTGCTGTGAGGAGGATTGGGAAAGGATGTTGGTGGGGTTGGGAAAACAACAGCAGCCGGGAGCAGCTTTAAAGGGTGAAAACACAGAGGTCTGACTGGACATAGGTTCCGGCAACTTATGAGGCAATAAAGAATATTAAATTGGCAAGGGAAATGATCTGTGACAGAGCCGGATCAACATCAGTAACTATGTCATAGATTTTCCCATTCTCGCCTATCAGTACTCTCATTTTCCCAAATGCATTCGCAAGTGTCAGGAAATAACTTACACCCAGAAATAATTTGTGCTTCTCGTTAGCTTCTTATTTTACTTCCCATCTCCGGATCACCTCTCCCATATCGATTGCCACCTCTGCTGCATTCAATAAGACGATTTAGTGAGTAAACTGATACATCTTGAGCGGAGGGATCAGCTCCTGGATGTGTTGGTGTTCTTTGGGCTTGGTATTTACGATGATGAACGTCCTTGCAACACTTCCGTCACTCTCTGCACCATTCATTCCCAAGTCATATCCCTCCCTGCTCCCCAAGGGATCCAGTCCACAGATAACTATATCATTCGTAATTAGACTCTTGTAAAGCATAGAAGGGCGGCACAGTGGTGCAGCGGTCACAGTTGTTGCCCCGCAGCGCCTGACGACGGTTGCTTCTCCAAGATCCAAGATCCAAGATTCAAGATAGCTTTATTTGTCATCCAATATTGGACGAAATTCAGTCACCCACAGTCCAACAATAAAAGCATTAAATAGCCATTAAAATTACACAACCCCAAAAACACACAAAAAAAGAAACATCCATCAAAGAAACATCCATCACAGTGAGTCTCCTCCAGTCCTCTCCTCACTGTGATGGAAGGCCACAATGTCTTTCCCTTCTCCTGCCATCTTCTCCCGCGGTCAGGTTGTTGTGGTTGCAGGCCGCGCCGGACGGTCCGCAGCGGGCCGAGCCTAAGGCGAGTCGCAGCCGCTCCCGTAGCCTCCGAAGACGGCCGGCTCCGCCGATGATAAGTCCGATCCGGGGCGGGCGAACACGCTGCTGCTGCCGCTGTTGCTGCACGTCGGGGCGGTCGTGGCTCCCGACATTGAAGCCCCCGCCCAGCAGAGAAACATCCCGCGGCATATTTTAGGCCGCGCCGGACGGTGAAATGTCCGCGACCCAAGCCCCGCGATCCGGGGCGGGCGAACCCGCTGCCGCTGCCGGAGCTCCCGATGTCGGCATCCACGCAGCCCGAGCCTAAGGCGAGTCGCAGCCGCTCCCGCAGCCTCCGAAGACGGCCGGCTCCGGTGATGGTAAGTCCGATCCGCGGGCTCTGCGAACCAGAGCCCTGGAGGCCGCCAGCTCCAGGATTTGGGCCGATGGTAGGCCGCAGCAGGAACGGAGACAACACCCAGAAAACAAAGGTCGGGTCTCCGTTCGGAAGGGACACATATTTACAATTTTACAGTTCCCCCCCCTCCCCCCCCACATACACACATAGTACACAAACACAAAAACACCACATCACAACTACAGTTAAGACAAAAGAACAACAAAAACACAAAGACAAATGGACCGCAGGTAAGCCGCAGCTGCTATGGCAGCGCCGCCAAAAATCTCTGTACGGAGATTGTACGTTCTCCCTGTGACCTGCATGGGTTTTCTCTGAGATCTTCGGTTTCCTCCCACACTCCAAATACGTGCAGATTTACATGTTAATGGGCTTGGTATAAATGTAAAATTGTCCCTAGTGCGCATGGGATAGTGTTAATTTACGGAGATCACTGGTCGGTGTTGGATTTGGTGGGCAAAGGGCCTGTTTCCGTGCTGTATCTATAAACAAAAATAAACACATCCATGCTGATCATATACACGAAGCCCATCTGCCCACATTTCCTTCTCCGGCTTACCTATTTAAGTGTTGTCTAAATGATTCTTAAGCATTGTAAGTATATCTGATTCCACCATCTCCTTTTGGTTTGGAGTTTAAAGATACAGCGTGGAAACAGGCTCTTCGGCCCAGCAAGTTCATGTCAACCACACTAGTTCTATGTGAGCCATCTTTCTCATCCACTCCCTACGTACTAAGAGCAATTTACGGAGGCCAATTCACCCGCAAACCTGCACGTCTTTGCGAAGCAGGAGGAAACTGGAGCACCTGGAGGAAACCCACATGGCCACAAGGAGAACGTGCAAACTCCACACAGATTGCTCGCAAGGGTCAGGGTCGAATTTGGGTCTCTGGTGCTGTGGGGCAGCAGCTGTAACAGCTACACCACTCTGCCGCCTCAACTGTAACAATAACTTGCAGGTAACAATCATCCTCGATGTTAAAAAAAAAACGTACCCCTCAGATCCCCTTCATGATGCTGCCTGACCCACTGAGTCACTCCAGCATTTTGTGTCTACCTAAAGAAATTCTGCCTCATCTCCGTTCAATACATACGTTCCGTTTACTCTGAGCTTGTGCCTTCTGGTTCGAGACCATCCCATTGCTGGAGACCTCTTTTCTATGAGTCCACTCTATCTAAGCCTTTCCTTATCCATTAGGTTTCAATGAGAACCCCTCCCCTTCATCCTTCTAACTCCAGCGACTAACAGCGGGGGAAGAAGCTGTTGTTCAGAGTTGTCAAACTCCTCTATCTTATCCCAGAAGGTAGAAGAGAGAAAAGGGAGTTGCAATGGTGGCAGGTACAGTATCCTTGACGATATTTCCAGCCTCTGATGCAGCTACCTTTACTGAATGGATGGAAGGAAGTGACAGGCCTCTGATGAGTTCTGACGAATCTTAAAGAATTTCAGAACAGGGGACCCAGACAGTTGAACATGTAACTGTCCATGGTGCAGTGGCAGTGGGTATTAACCCATTTTAGCCCACTCTATCTCCCTTCTCCAAGGCAAGAGTAAACTTTTATTCTGTGCACGATTACCAGAAGACACTGGTTTAAGGTGAGGGGGGCAAAGATTTAATAAGAACTTGAGGGGCATCTTTTTTATTCAAAGGGAGGTAGGTATATGGAACGAGCTGCTGAAGGAGGTAGTTGAGGCAGGTCCTATTGCAATGCTTAACAAACATTTACACAGGTACATGGGTAGAACAGGTTTAGAGGGATATGGGCCGAACGCAGGCAAGTGGGACTAGTGTAGATGGGACATGTTGGTCAGCATGGGCAAGTTGGGCCAAAGGGCCTGGTTTCATGTTGTGGGACTCTATCACTCTATGACAAGAGTTGTGCAGCAGCTCAGTGGCTTCAGCCATTTTCTGATTTCAGATATTGGCACAGTGGCGCGGCGGCACGGTGGCGCAGCGGTAGAGTTGCTGCCTTACAGCGAATGCAGCGCCGGAGACTCAGATTCGATCCTGACTACGGGTGCTGTCTGTACGGAGTTTATACGTTCTCCCCGTGACCTGTGTGGGTTTTCTCCGAGATCTTCGGTTTCCTCCCACACTCCAAAGACGTACAGGTTTGTAGGTTAATTGGCTGGGCAAATGTTAAAAACAAAATCGTCCCTAGTGGGTGTAGGATAGTGTTAATGTGTGGGGATCGCTGGGCGGCGCGGACCCAGTGGGCCGAAGGGCCTGTTTCTGTGCTGTATCTCTAAAAAAAATAAAATTTTAAGAAATAAAAATCTGAATAGAATCAAAATTCTATTTTCGCCTCCCCTTCTGCAAAGCTTGGCATTGCTTGGCATTCCATTCAAAACTCCAGTCCTCTTTTACTCTGCAAGGCTGCAGGAAAAAGAATAACTAGCTTAGAAAGCAATATGGTTATGATCAATTTGCCACATGGCTGCATTTTAAAATTACTAGTGGAGGACTGAAGTATTTTCCCTCCAAGACAATGACTGCGACATAATCAAGTCTGGGCTGCAAGTTTCAGAGCTGTGCGTGTGAAAAATTAGACACGGCTTTGATTCTTTCTCTGTTAAAACAACCAATTCCTTCTAAAAGAAAGCCGTAATCTTCTACTTATGTACCAAGCATTTATTCTTCCAAATATGTGCCACCCCTATGAGTGCAGGTGGTTACTCTAACTTGAGGATTCAGTTCAAGTTCAACATATGAAGACAAATATCAGCATTGATTCTATCTCATAACAGCTCCAAACTATTACACCAGTTATAAGGCACTTGGCGACATCCTCTTCACTGCTTGGAAAGGCGAGGCACTTTTAAAAAAAAAAGAACTATCTGTGAGGAGGGTGTTTCACATACGTTCTCGAGCTCTAAGCTTTTTTTAAGGTTGGGTTTTTTTCCCTTTAAATTTCCCCCTTCTCTTCTGTTTTCTCAAGGTCCTAACCCCAGCTTGTCAGTTCCTCTGATGAATCGCTTCTCCGGTGCCTCTCCTGAATCCTTGGGCTGTAAGTGTCAGTGAAAAGGCCAAAGGACTTGAGTGTACTGCGGGCAGTCATTCACATTGCGATACGGGTCACTGGGCTTCCCATCACTGTATAGTGAACCAGAACACAAGCAAATGGGAGCAGGATACACAAGGGACTGCAGATGCTGGAAACTTGAACAAAAAAAACCCCAAAGTGCTGGAAGATCTCAGCAGGCCAGACAACATTTTTGTGGAGGGAAATGAACATGTTACGTTTTGGATTGCGACCCCTCTTGTACGAGTTTGTACGTTCTCCCCGATTTTCTCCAGGAGCTCCAGTTTCCTCCCACATTCCAGAGTCCCACAGGTTTGTAGGTTGTGTGGGAAGGGACTGCAGATGCTGGTTTAAACCGAAAGATAGACATAAAACGCTGGAGTAACTCAGCGGGACAGGCAGCATCTCTGGAGAGAAGGAATGGGTGACGTTTCGGGTCAAGAAACCTTCTTCAGACCCAGTCTCAACCCGGTTACTCCAGTTTTTGTGTCTATCTCAGGTTTGTAGGTTCATTGTTTTCAGTAAAAATTGTAAATTGCTCTCAGTGTGCATGATGCCGTTAGTGTACGGGGATCACAGTATTGACAGTGTGTTGTCTTGTGTTCAATTACGTTTAAGTATTTTCACCTGCGTGTCATTATCATTTATGTTACCTATTGAGTTCTCTATTTAAGTGCTGATGTTTATCTCTGACTTTGCACAGTCTTGGATTCCCCCTCCCCCCCTTCCCCCCCTCTCCCCCTCCCCCCCTCCCCCCCTCCCCCCCTCCCCCCCTCCCCCCCTCCCCCTCCTCCTCCCCCTCCTCCTCCCCCTCCTCCTCCTCCCCCTCCTCCCCCTCCTCCCCCTCCCCCCTCCCCTCTCCCCAAACCCCCAAACCCACCTGTACTCTTGTTTGACCAGGATTCCACTAATAGCCTTTTTTGAGTTTAAATTGCTCCTTTGTCTTCTCTGTGCTCGGGTCTGCTCATTTCTTGATATCCTTACATCCCCAGTCTTTCAAAGAATTATCTACCTCCATCTTAAATACTTCTAAAGATCTAGCCCGTGTTCTGTGGATACTAACTTCAACTACTGAGTGATCAGGGAAGCACAAAATAAAAAATGAAACAAGGAATTATTGACAATGCTACATCAGTCAAAGTGTAATGGTTGTTTATGCAAAGTAATCAATCCATTGCACAGTAAACAAAGGCAAATTTAGAAAACAGTTTGCTTAAAAAATGGAGCAAACTAAATTATATCAACAGCTCCCAATAAAAGCTTGATAACCTTCTACAGAAAAGTAGTAAGTGGAGGATAATCAATGTGGGTAAATCAATAACCAGAGGACATATGGTTAAGGGGAGAGAGGAAAGGTTTAATAGGAACCTGAGGGGCAACTTTGTCACACAAGAGGGTGGTGGGTGTATGGAACAAAGGGTCAGAGAAAAATGATTCAGTCAGGTGCAAATTAAAACACTTAGATAGGTACATGGATAGGAAAGGTTTAGACGGATATGGATCAAACAGAACAAATTGGACTTGTGTGGATGAACATTTTAGTCAGCATGGATGAGTTGAGCCAAAAGGCCTGTTTCCATTTTGTATGACTCCATGCAGCTTGTCCAGATAGTTTTCTGATCAATGACGATCCCCAGGGTATTAATGGTATGATGGTAATCCCATAGAATGTAAATAGGTGTAGATACAAGGAACTGCAGATGCTGGTTTATACCAAAGATAGGCACAAAGTGCTGGAGTAACTCAGCGGGTCAGGCAGCGTGTTTGAAGAAAAAGGGTGGGTCTGAAGAAGGGCCCTGACCTGAAACACCACCTATCTTTTTTCTCCAGAGATGCTGCCTGACCCAAATGTAAATGGGTGATGGTCAGAGTCAAGGGTCGGATGGTGGTCACTCTTTTGGTAGAAATAGTCGTGACCTGGTGTTTTGGTGCCATTGTAGTGGCCCGGCGGAGGCCAGAGAAAAGGCAGGACGCCAGGCAGGTTTAGATAAAGGTCCTACTTGCCATTCTGCAGCCCAAGCCTGAACATTGTCTATTTATTGGTGCATGTGAACATGGGCTACTGAGGAGTTGTGAATGGAATTTAACCCGGTGCAATCAATGGTGAATGATGGCAGGAGGGTCATGGATGAAGCAGCTGAAGATGTTTGGGTCTGGAACACAGCCCTGAGGAGCTCCTGCAGTGGTAACCTGGGGAGGAGGTGACTGACGTCCAACAGCCACAACCACCCTCCTCTGTGTGGGGTATAAGTCCAGCCTTTGAAGGGTTGCCCCCTTGATGCCTATTGACGAGGTTTACCAGGGTACTTTGATGCCACGGTCTGTCACATGCTCATAATGGATGCAATGTATAAAAACTCCCATGCCAACATCTCGGAGCATTTGGAGATGAGATGCTCACTATTGCTCCTATGGGCTGATTTGTGCAGTTATCTGATAGTCTGTGTCCACCCCTACCCTACCATAGAACCAGTGACTGTCCCAACTGATAGGGCTGTTAGCCAGGTTGAGAGGATAACCAGAGGTTCAACAAACTATAGATCTCCAGAATGCAAAGACCCACCTCATCTAATCCACAGTTCATAGCATGACTACTGAATGGAAGCAGCCATTCAGCTCATGTTGAATCTATGCAAGAGAAATACACCTGGTCCTACTCATCCACCCTCTGCCCAAAGACTTACTTAAATTCTTTCTTTGCAAGTACTTCTCCAGTTTCCGTTTTTACCACTTCATCACCTTCTCCAACTGCATATTCCAGGTGGTAACAACTCGCCCATTTGAGTACTTGTCCCACAATGACTTCTGATTCTTTCCCAATTACTTTATTTTAATGTCCCCTGAGTCTTGACTCTTCCAGTAAGGCCGGGGACAGAAGAATAGAGAAGAGAGAACGAGAGCGGTCATCGATTAAGTTGATGCTTTCCCAAAGCAGCTTGAAGTGTAGACCGAGCAGATGGGGGAAGGACAGTTTGTGTGATGGATTGGGATACATCCACAACTTTCTGCGATTTCTTGGAGTTTTGGGCGGTGTAGATGCCATACCACACTCTGCAGTGGCAAAACTCGCCGAGCTGCTGTCTCACAGTGATTCAGACCTGAGTTCAATCCAGATCCAACATGTGTGGAGTTTGCACGTTCTCCCTGTGACTGCTTGGGCTTCTTCCAGGTGCCCCCCATATCCCAAAGATGAGGGTAAATGGATGGTTGATGGCCAGCAGGAATTCAATGGGCATGTTTCTGTGCAGCATTCACCCTAAGACAATTCAATTCTCTAACTATCCTATTGTACAATATGTCATACATAGTTTTATTTAAATTCACACCTTAGAAAATTGTTAAAAAATCAGGTCAACAAAACATTTTGAAGTTCTTTATTCTTTCGCCATCACAGTGTGAGGCATTTTTCAACTTTGGCATTGAAACTGCCTGTCACAGCTCCACCTGCAGGAGTAAAGGCACTTATTCCTGCGTCAGCATTGAAACCTGCTCCATTATTCCCAATTACACATAAGGGCGATAAGGTGACACAGCAGTAGAGTTGCTGCCTTACAGAACTTGCAGCGCCAGAGACCTCGGTTCGATCCCGACTACGGGTGCTGTCTGTACGGAGTTTGTACGTTCTCCCCGTGACCGCATGGGTTTTATCGGAGATCTTCGGTTTCCACCCACACTCCAAAGTCGTACAGTTTTGTAGGTTAATTGGCTCAGTATAAGTGTAGATTGTCCCTAGTGTGTGTAGGATAGTGTTAATGCGCAGGGGTAGCTGGTCGGTGCGGACTTGGTGGGCCAAAAGGGCCTGTTTCCGCGCTGTATCTCTAAACTACTCTTGGGAAATCTTGACCCTTGACCACCCAGAAGATAAACACAAAGTGCTGGAGTAACTCAGCGGGTCAGGCAGCATCTCTGGAAAAAAAGGATTGGTGACATTTTGGGCCGGAAACCTTCTTCAGATTGAAAGTAGAGGGGGGGTGGGGGGGGGGGGGGGGGGGGGTGGTGTAGGAAAAGGCCAGAACAAATCAGGGCCGGCAATAGATGACCAAGGAAGGGTGGAGCTCATAATAACCCATTGTTGGCTGGTGATGAGTTGGTAACGAAGGGATACAGAGATGCGAACAGTGGAACTAGTAAGACAACTAGGGAGGGGAAACTGGGGAGAGAGGGAATGCAGAAGTTACTTGAAGTTAGAGGAATCAAGATATGTACTGCTGGGCTGTAAGTTGCCCAAGCATTTATGTATTTATATAGTTATTGTGTCTGGCTGAGGGAACAGCAAAGCCATTTTGATCAAAAGGTACAATCATAAAATAACTCATAACACACAGAGATCTAGGCCAACTAGACACTCACAATTTTGCCAAAACTCGGCCGAAAGTGTTTTATTTATAGGGAGTGTTTGGCGATTCTTTCAGAGTTTGCAGCATGTAAACTACAATCCACCCTTCCCCTTGCATCATCCTTAACTTTGCTCATTGTCATTTTCCCAAGGAAACCAGAAATGGGAGCAGGAGAAGGTCATTATTCCCCTGAAACCTGCCTTCAGGCTTTAGGCTTCTAAAATGAAACAGGCCTTCGGCCCACTGAGTCCGCGCTGACCAACGATCACTCCGTACACTACTACTATCCTACACACTAGGGACAATTTGCAAATCACAGAAGCCAATTAACCTTCAAACATGTACGTCTTTGGTGTGTGGGAGGAAACTAGAGCCCCTGGAGAAAACCCACGCAGTCACGGGGAGAACAGACACACTCCATACGGACAGCACCCATAGTCAGGATCAAACCGGGGTCTCTGGCACCGTAAAGTAGCAAGTCTACCACTCCGACACTGTGCCACCCTGCCATTTAATATGATCGTGGCTGATCCATGCTTCCCTCAACTCCTCTTTGTGCAAGTTCTCCTTAACTCCCCATTCCTCGAATCTTCAAATATTCATCTATCTCCATCTTAAATGATCCATTGATCATCCCCGGAGAGAGGGAGAATTCTAGAGATTCACTCCCTTGGAGAGATGAGGTTTTTATGCACCTTAGCTTTAATTGACCACCCCTTTATTTCGCAGCAATGTCCCTTGTTTGTGAATACCCCACGAGTGAAAACATCTCCACTTCTAAGATTGCCTGTCAACTCCCCCTATATCTTTGAATAAGGTCACTCTTCGTCCATCTAAACTCCAAGGAATACAGACCCAAACTCTGGAGTGCTGTTTGACAGGCCACCCCTCTTATCCCAGGAATCAGCCTTATGACTCTCCCAAGAACTGCCTTCATATTGAAGCTGAATAGAGTCTAAAGCAATCTGCGAGCTTGAAAGGTCGCCAGCAGGAGGGATCATTAAGGCCATAAATATTTAACAACAACACTTGGATTTATGTAACAGTTCCAAAGTAGGAACATGTCCTAACTGATTCACAAGATCGTAAGCGGACTGAATTGTCACTAAGCCAAAGGAAAATGACATAAAGTTATCGGAGGCCAGTTATGCCAGGGAGTTTGTAGGATTGTTGTTGGAGATGACGGATCCAGGGTAGAGCAAATGGTAGGCAGCGTGGTGGTAGAGTCGCTGCCTTACAGCGCCAAAGACCCGGGTTCGATCCTGACTACAGGGTGCTGTCTGTACGGAGTTTGCACCTTCTCCCCGTGACCTGCGTGGGTTTTCTCCGGAAGCTCCGGTTTCCTCCCACACTCCAAAGACGTATAGGTTTATTGGCTAATTGTCTTGGGAAAATTGTCCCTAGTGTGTGTAGGATCGCTGGTCAGCCTGGACTCGGTGGGCCGAAGGGCCTGTTTCTGCGCTGTATCTCTAAACTAAACTAAACTAAACTAAATTAAACTAAACACAAAGGTTCACCTGCACCTCCTCCAACCTCATCTATTGCATCCGCTGCTCTAGATGTCAACTTATTTACATCGGCGAAACCAAGCGCAGGCTCGGCGATCGCTTCGCTCAACACCTGCTCTCGGTCCGCATTGACCAAACTGATCTCCCGGTGGCCGAGCACTTCAACTCCCCCTCCCATTCCCAGTCTGACCTTTCTGTCATGGGCCTCCTCCAGTGCCATAGTGAGGCCCACCGGAAATTGGAGGAACAGCACCTCATATTTCGCCTGGGCAGCTTGCAGCCCAATGGTATGAACATCGACTTCTCCAACTTTAGATAGTTCCTCTGTCCCTCTCTTCCCCTCCTCCTTCCCAGATCTCCCTCTATCTTCCTGTCTCCACCTATATCCTTCCTTTGTCCCGCCCCCCTGACATCAGTCTGAAGAAGGGTCTCGACCCGAAACGTCACCCATTCCTTCTCTCCCGAGATGCTGCCTGACCTGCTGAGTTACTCCAGCATTTTGTGAATAAACTAAACTAAAGAAGGATATGCGTGAATTAATCAATGATTCGAACGTTTCTTGTGGGACCTTGGAACTAGAATCCGATGCAAGTCTTTGAAGTCTGAAACGGGAGGTGGTGTGATTTAGGATGCAGGGAATAGAGCTTCAGATGCACCAAAATGAACAGAGGGTGGAGGTTGGGAGGTGGGTTAGGAAAGCATTGTTATAGTTAAGTGTGAAAGCTGTAAAGTAAAGCTTGAGGGGTTCAACCACGGATGGAGCAGTTGAGGAATGAAGAACTCAGTCTTTACAGAGATGGCAGCTGCTAGCCATTGCAATGAAGTGAAATGAGTTGTTAACACATCCAGAGGGTATGGGAAGTGGCAAGTTATTTTCCTTATTTGCGGTCGAGGGAGGCTTCTGACATGGATGGGACTGAGCGGAGGTAACATTTAATTTGCAACATCTGTGTTAAAACTCAGCATTCAAGAACAACACTATGTTAGAATCATTGTCATAAAGTTGCGCAGGATGGAAACAGGCCCTTCAGCCCACTATCTATGCTGACCATCATGCCTATTTATATAGACTTCGCTTGCCTGCATTAACTGTATATCCTGCATTAACTGTATATCCTTCTATCCCTCAAAAATCATCAATAAACTTCAATACATTCAAAACTCCGCTGCCCGTCTACTCACACACACCTCGATCCGTGACCATATCACCCCCGTACTTTATAAACTCCACTGGCTCCCCATCCCCCAGAGAATCCAGTACAAAATCCTCCTCATAACCTACAAAGCCCTCCATAACCTGGCCCCATCCTACCTGACCGACCTCCTCCACAGGCACACTCCCACCTGCACCCTCCGCTCTGCCGCTGCCAATCTCCTATCCCCCCACATCCGGACCAAACTCAGATCCTGGGGGGACAGTGCTTTCTCCATCGCTGCTCCCACCCTATGGAACTCACTACCCCAAACTGTTAGAGACTCCTCCACACTCACCACATTCAAAACATCGCTGAAGTCTCACCTGTTCAGTACTGCCTTCAACCACTAAAGGTCACCTCACCTTCTGTCTCCTTTCTCTGTTCATTTATTTATTTACTTATTTATCATCATCATATCATATCATATATATACAGCCGGAAACAGGCCTTTTCGGCCCACCAAGTCCATGCCGCCCAGCGATCCCCGTACATTAACACTATCCTACACCCACTAGGGACAATTTTTACATTTACCCAGCCAATTAACCTACATACCTGTATGTCTTTGGAGTGTGGGAGGAAACCGAAGATCTCGGAGAAAACCCACGCAGGTCACGGGGAGAACGTACAAACTCCTTACAGTGCAGCACCCGTAGTCAGGATCGAACCTGAGTCTCCGGCGCTGCATTCGCTGTAAAGCAGCAACTTCTACCGCTGCGCTACCGTGCCGCCCCTTATCTATTTATTCATTTCCCTATGTTCTCAAAATCTCTGTAAAGCGTCTTTGAGTATATGAAAAGCGCTATATAAATAAAATGCATTATTATTATTATTATTATGTCCTGCTCATTCGAGTACCTGCCAAGGTGTCCCTTAACCGGGTGGTGTTGGAGAGGTACTACGCGCTGTCCACGGGCACCCTGGAGGATTTCCGGGACCGCTGGGCACCGTGGGGGATTGGATGTATCCTGGATGGGGATTGTAATATAATTGTATAATAGTTTCAATTGGTATATTTGTTTGTATATTATTCTGGTGGTGGGTTCTGTTTGGTTTTATTGTATTGTATATATTATTTTAATATTTGAATAAATATTTTTGATTTTAATTAAAAAGGTGTCCCTTAAATGTTGTTACAGCTCCTGTCTGCACCACCTCTGTTGACAGCTCATTCCAGATACCAATTGTTCCTTGTGTGAAATATTTACCCTCAGATCCCCTTTAAACGTCATCCTACCACCATAGACCTATGCCCTCTAGTTGTACACACCATGGGAAACAGACTCTGGCTATCTATCCCGTCCATGACTCTTGTAATTTTGTACACCTCTTTCATGTCACCTCTCAGAAACCTTTCCAGGAGAAACAGACCCAGCTTATCCAATCTCTCTTTATAACGTGAATCCTCCAGTCCAAGCAACATTCTTGTAAACTTTTCTGCACCCCCTCTAACCTAATCATATCTTTCCTGCAGTGTGGTGACAAGAAATGTACACAATACTGCAAGTGTGGCCGAAGCAACATTTTTTACACTGTAATATGGCATTCCAACTCTTGTACTCAATGCCTTGGCTGATGAAGGCAATTTACCAAATACATTCTTCACCTAGTGTGTAGACTAAAGGCACGTGACATGTTTTTTTTATAAATACAGTTGTCCATCCATTGAATCCTACTGCCTTGTAATAGGAATATTTAGCATGTTAGGCAGCATCTATGGCTTGAGAAAGAGAGTCACTGCTTCTGGTCAATGTTTTTCATCAAGGGGCAAGGTGATTGTACTATTCATGGTAGCTGTTATCAGGCAAATGAATCATCCGACCACAACCAGAAAGTAGTCCTGAACTACTATTGACCTCATGGGTGACCCTCGGACTATCCTTGATCGGACTTTGCTAGCTTTACCTTGCACTAAACGTTATTCCCTTATCATGTATCCACACACTGTAAGTGGCCTGATGTAATCATGTATTGTCCTTCCGCTGACTGGATAGCACGCAACAAAAGATTTTCACTAAACTAAGCTTTGGTCCTCCGAACTAAACTGAGATCAGCCTTCGGTTCACACTGGAAACATCCCTCACAAACCACCGTGGCCTGGGCTTCTCAGACAGCCAGGATGTTGAGGCGCTTGGTCAGTCATGCTTGGGTCTAGCAGTCCACCTGCCACAAATCCCCGGCTCTGAAAGACATTGGAGCACTTGTGTTACGCTCAATGTTGACAGTGAGAGTCGACACAGGACCCAGCACAGTGAAACCACTGACATGTTTTCGCTGATGGCGGGGCGTGCAATTGCACCCATATCAAGGTTTGTCATTCCCACTCTCCATGGATGGCCTAAGCTACTGTTGATAGGAAATAGGTTTGGTCGGGCAAGAGCAGACTGAAGTAATAGGCCTGCTGGGACAGTTGTGTTTGTGGATTTTGGGTAGGATGCAGAAGCGGGCACTGCATAGTTGGGCACTACCAGCTTGGCGCTGTGGAGAGAAGTAATGAGTTTAGTTTAGTTTATTGTCACGTGTGCCGAGGTACAGTGAAAATCTTTTGTTGCGTGCTAACCAGTCAGCTGAAATACAACTCTTGATTACAATCACGCCATTCACAGTGTACAGGTACATGATAAAGGGAATAACGTTTAGTGCAAGACAAAGCCAGTAAAGTCCGGTCAAAGATAATCTCCAATGAGATAGATGGTAGTTCAGGACTGCTCTCTGGTTGTGGTAGGATGGTTCAGTTTCCCGATAATAGCTGGGAAGAAGCTGTCCCTGAATCTGGAGGTGTGCATTTTCACTTCTATGACTTTTACCCGACGGGAGAGGGGAGAGAAGGGAGTGGCCAGGGTGCGACTTGTCCTTGATGATGCTGCTGGCCTTGCTGAGGCAGCATGAGGTATAAATGGCGTCAATTCAACGAGATGAAATGGGAAGTGTGAAATGGGAAGCCTGGGAGACAAAATGACCTGATGTTGGTTGGGGACTGACATCCAGAACGAGGTCCATTCCCATCAACATTTTCCAGCAGTGGTCTACAGAATCCAGTCCAGGGCATCAATGTTTGCTTCACTGAAGGCTTAACATTCCTGCCAAATTCTTTCACTCGTGGCACATTACCCTGGGGCACTCCAACGGCATCCCACCCTGTTTTGAGAAGGGGAGCTGAGACAGTCTGTCTCCAAGACAAAAAGACAGAGACAGCAGTAATTGCAGGAATGCTGTCAACTGTGCCTGTATATTTATTCATCCAGCTGCAATCACAAAAGCAAAAAATGCTAAACAATTTATACCCCCCAACACTTAATAAAGATGGAGATATTAGAAACTGCAGATGCCGAACAAAAATCAAAGTGCTGGAGGAACTCAGCGGGTCAGGACAGGCAGCAGCTCTGAGGGATTTTTTTCTATTTTACAAAACGAAAAGCTGCAAGAACCTCAGACATTCTCAGCATCTATACATTCATTGGTGTTATACACAGTGGTGTTGACACCTGTGTTTAAACAAAACATCCTTGCCACTCATGTGGCCCCCTGGGGTTATATCCCTTCCCTTGTTTGAAGGGTGTCCCCATTCTGCCCCTCAATGTCCAGCAGTGGAAGGACCCTAGACTGTGGTCCTCCTCCACAGAGACTTGGCGTTGGCTGCACCGACCTTCAGGGCGTCCCTCAGCACGTTCTCCTGCAGTCTGGAGCAGGCCAGTCGGCAACATTCCCCGACGGACATCTCACTCTGCTGGGAGGCCAAAGGGTTCGGGCTGACCAAAGAGCGTCTTTTACCGAGTTGGTGTTCTCCCACCGGTACTTGATGTCCGTCTCTGAATGTGCCCCCGGGAACAGCCCATAAATCAGAGAGTCCTCTGCTAGGGACCAGTTCAAGATGAACCACAACGAGGACCCTTGCACCATTCCCTCTACCCTCTTCGCAAATCCACACTCTGCAACGAGGTGGGCAACCATCTCCTCTCCGCAGCGGCCGTCCCGAGGGCAGTTTGCGTCAGTAGTAAGATTCCGACAGTGCAGGAAGGATAGGACTGGGAGGGCTCCTCTCACCGCCAGCCAAGCCAGGCCTTGGTGCCCGTTTGGTGAGTTCTGGTGATGAGGCATTTCACCAGACAATCTGGGCGGGTCTGCTCAAGGAACCACGCCACAGGATCCATGGAGTTTTGTCCTGCAGTGCCTGCAGGATGTTCCGTGCTGACCACTTCACTGCTCAGGGATACCATTGCCTGTGCGCAGGACAGAGGGGTGGACACGTGACTAGTCAACAGTTAACAGTTTTCATCAGAGACTGCAGATGCTGGAATCTGGAGCAAGCAAAAAGCTAACGGAGAAAAGCTGAAGCAAATTAAAAATTGATCCACAAAAAGGTGGGGAGTTTGGGACAGGGTGTTCAACAAAGGATTTTGAATGCCGGCAGAGGTGAATGCGCAGATGAAGGAGAATCGTGCAGAAAAACAAATGACTGCAAATCAACACCTGAAAATACTGAAGGAAAATATTGTGGCACTCGATATTTGAAATTAAAGGCAGAAGATGCTGGAAATTTTCCTGATCTAAAGTGGCTGAACTCAGTGCTAAGGGCTGTAATGTGCTGGGGTGGAAGATGAGCCGCCGTTTCTTGAGTTTATACAGGGTTGCTTTGGATCAGTGCAGGAGGACGAGGACAAAAAGGTCAGATGTGTCCTCAGGACACGAAGGCAGTCGGGTGAGGAGAGGGATGTTGGTTCGCGGGCTGGGCAGATTGAGGGCGACAGTGGCAGCAGCCTGGGGCCTACCTGGATCAAGAGCCGCTCCAGTACATCGGGCGCATGGATCGGACTTTGGACTTTTTGTAAATGGCGCCAAAATATGTGTGATCAATGCAAAAAGAATTTCACTGTGCAGTGCAGGGCACTCCTGATATTAAAGCACCATTAAGCATACTTGACTTCATAGTGTATCTGCACTCGGCTATCAGCCTAGGTAACTTGCTCTGTTCTCTGCAGATGGGTTAATCCACAATCTTCTCAGCATGCAGCTGTTTGGGTTGAGTTGGGTCATGTTATGGGACACCAGAGATCACTCCAGTTTCAGAATCTTTCATGGGAGGGAAGTTGATATTTGATTACACAAATTACTTGCTTTTGTATCCTGAACCTTCAGGATTCTACACCAAGTACTGTGTTTTATTGTGAAATACAGATCAGTTTTCTACAAAGGACCAAATCGGGTGATGGGCAATTGATCATCTTGACAAGGTTTGAGGAAGCTATTGACACCAATGCTGAACTACCCTAAGAGGAATCAGCGATCATGCTCCCAATTATACTGAGTCCTAGTGACCTGGGGCACGGTGGTGCAGCGGTACAGTTGCTTCCTTACAGTGCCAGAGACCCGGGTTCGATCCTGACTATGGATGCTTGTCTGTACAGAGTTTGTACCTTCTCCCTGTGACCTGCATGGTTTTTCTCTGTGATCTCCGGTTTCCTCCCACATTCCAAAGACGTACAGGTTTGTAGGTGACCATTGACTTGGTATAACAAATTTGTCTGAAGAAGGGTCTCGACCCGAAACGTCGTCCCATTCCTTCTCTCCTGAGATGCTGCATGACCTGCTGAGTTACTCCAGCATTTTGTGAATAAATACCTTCGATTTGTACCAGCATCTGCAGTTATTTTCTTATACATATATGTCCCTAGTGTGTGTGTATGCTGGTGTGTGTCGGGTAGTGTTAGTGCGTGAGGATCGCTGGTCGGCGGGCCCAAGGGTCCCTTTCACTAAACTAAACTAAACATAACTTTGTTTCTGAAATATTGTACGCATGCCCAATCTTCCCACCTAAGGAGGTGTAAGCTTGCAGTAGGGGGAATGTAGTGAGGATTCAGCAGGTTGATTTGAGGGATGGCAGGCTTGTCTAATGAGGAGCGATCACACAGATTCAGTGTATACTTTCCTGAGTGGAAAAGGAAGACACAAACGAGGGTAGATGCAGAGATGATTCCTTCGGCTGAGATCACTGAAACCAGGGACCAATGTCCAAATCAAAGAGTCAGCTGGTCAGGATTGAGAGGAGCAGAAATTTCTTTACCCTCCTGAGTGAAGAATCTTTTGAATCCTTTACCTGAAAGGGTTTATGTGGCTCAGGTGCCGAGTGTATTCGACAGAAATTAATAGATGGACACACAAGTCGGCACGGTGGCGCAACGGTCGAGTTGCTGCCTTACAGCTCTTGCAGCGCTGGAGATCCGGGTTCGATCCCGACTACAGAAGCTGTATGTACGGCGTTTATATGTTCTACCCGTGACCGCGTGGGTTTTCTCCGAGATCTTCGGTTTCCACCCACACTCCAAAGACGTACAGTTATGTAGGTAAATTAGCTTGGTGTAAAGTGCAAAATTGTCCCCAATGTGTGTAGGATAGTGTTAATGTACAGACTCAATAGACAATAGACAATAGACAATAGGTGCAGGAGTAGGCCATTCGACCCTTTGAGCCAGCACCACCATTCAATGTCATCATGGCTGATCATTTTCAATCAGTACCCTGTTCCTGCCTTCTCCCCATACCCTCTGACTCCGCTATCCTTAAGAGCTCTATCTAGCTCTCTCTTGAATGCATTCAGAGATATGGCCTCCACTGCCTTCTGAGGCAGAAAATTCCATAGATATACAACTCTCTGACTGAAAAAGCTTTTCCTCATCTCCGTTCTAAATGGCCTACCCCTTATTCTTAAACTGTGGCCCCTGGTTCTGGACTCCCCCAACATTGGGAACATGTTTCCTGCCTCTAACGTGTCCAACCCCTTAATAATCTTATATGTTTCGATAAGATCCCCTCTCATCCTTCTAAATTCCAGTGTATACAAGCCTAGCCGCTCCAGTCTTTCAACATATGACAGTCCTGCCATTCCGGGAATTAACCTAGTGAACCTACGCTGCACGCCTCAATAGCAAGAATATCCTTCCTCAAATTTGGAGACCAAAACTGCACACAGTACTCCAGGTGCGGTCTCACTAGGGCCCTGCAGAAGGACCTATTTGCTCCTATACTCAACTCTTGTTATGAAGGCCAATAGGCCCTCGGAGTACCTCGGAGGGCCTATTTCCGTGCTATATTTCTCAACTAAACTAAACAAGGAACTGCAGCTGCTGGAAAAGAGTCACAGAGACTCATGGAGTGATACAACATTTAAACAGGCCCTTTGGTCCAATTTGCCCACACTGACCAACATGTCCCATCTACACTAGTCCCACCTGCCTGCATTTGACCCATATCCCTCTAAACCTGCCCTATCCATGTGCCTGTCTTAATGTTTCTTATATGTTGCGATACTACCTGCCTCAACTACCTCCTCCGGCAGCTCAAACCATACACCCACCAGCCTTTGTGTGAAAAAGTTACCCCTCAGGTTCCTGTTAAATCTTTCCCACCTCACCTTAAACCTATGTCCTCTGGTTCTTGATTCCCCATCTCTGGGCATGAGGCTCTTGAGTAAAATGCAAAGTGTAGGAGAATCTGTGGAAGTAATGGATAGGTATGGAAAGCAATAGATATTGGCTATTCATTGAATTGGGTTTGAGGTTAGTGGGACTGAGGGAAATGAGCAGCAGCCATCTTACTAAATGTTGTGCAATTAAATCCGAAACAAAAAAATACTGGAAGACCTTAGCCAGTCAAGCAGCATTTGTGACTTGAAGAGGACCTGCTAACACAAAAGATGAATTGATTGCTCTTTCCACAGATGCTGCTCATTCAGCTGAGTTATTCCGGCATTTCTGCGCTTGCTACTGAATCCAATGGCACTTTATTGTCACATGCAAATGGCTTGCTCCTAGCTCCATGGGGCACCTGTGGCTGGGAGAATCCGAGCTGGGAAGTCCTGCTTTAGTGCAGAATTATGAACCAGCTTTGGGATTTATCTGAATCCACTGACCTCATAAGCAGAGGGATAAAGTGTGAGCAGAGATTGGATCAGTGAGAGTGTATCACTGCCCTGACTGTGCACCCAGGCATCGTCATGTTACAAAGACTATGGTTTAGTTGAATCTTTTGTGATTACACACAGCCACCCATCTGCACAGTCAAGTAGTTGACACCAGATGCAGGATTAGAGGAAGCGGGGGGCCACTGGCAGATTGATTTATGGTATGTCCCCACATTACGAAGGGGTTGTGTTCTTAAAATCATTTCTGCAATGCAAGCCCTTTCTTTCCCATTGTTTCCCATGTTATAAGTGAAGATGTCTTCCAACAGGAGGATTTTCCTCCCATCAATAATCTACCTACGGCAGTTCGATCCGCAGGCCTGAAGAAGGGTCTCGACCCGAAACGTTCAGTTTGAAGAAGGGTCTCGACCCGAAAACGTCACCGATTCCTTTTCTTCAGAGATGCTGTCTCACCCGCTGAGTGACTCCAGCTTTTTGCTTCTATCTACAGGCCATGATTGCCTGATTGTCCTGTTGGCAGAAGAGAAAGGGTTGTTGTTTTAATTAGTCTGAAGAAGGGTCTCGACCCAAAACATCACCCATTCCTTCTCTCCTGAGATGCTACCTGACCTGCTGAGTTACTCCAGCATTTTGTGAAATAAATAACTTGAAATGGGTGTTACATATTGTTATATTGGTATCAATAGGTTAGAACATATTGCCTTATCAGTTTCCAAAACGAATCCTTTACATACCTCCGCTGTGAACTGACACAGGATGTTGCATGTGTCTAGTGCCCTGGTATAAATCCAGATGCCGCCAGCTAGCAATTTTTGCGATAAAGAGAGCCGAGTGCGTGAGCCTCCCCCTGCCAGTACACAACCTCTGCATCATCAAGACTCTAGCAGTGCCTCCTCGTGGCAACACATGGTAACTGGGGCCACCTTCAGTCCCAGCCTAAACTGCGCGGGGATCTCGGAGGAACTCTGGCCCCCAGAGATGCGACGTGCAGGCCAACCGGCGTGTGGACACGTCCTGACCTCCATCAACCAGGTCCCAGCTACGGGTTAATGAGCACCCCGCTGCCTTGTGGGTAAGGCCCAGGAGAGCCAAAGGCACTGGAGTCCCTAGAGACGTCCGGCTGATCCCTCGTGCGTCCACCTTCCGGCAACTCCTGCAACCGACGTAGCAGCCACGCCGTTCCTCTGGAATCAGCCTATCAGGTCGAGAGGGGAATGCAGGTGCTGGGCAAGTTTGTATTCCCTTTAGCCTGCCCAGGCCCAGCGGCCAAATCAAATGGAGAGGACGCTTCATCCTTGCTGGGCACAGTGAGATGTCAGCACAAAATTTCCCTTCCAAGCAGGACAACGCCAAGCCACACCATCATGTCTCGCAGATGGACGGATGCCAGCATCAGTACGAACTGACAGCCTGCGTCATTGTTCTTGGAAAATTAGATCAGTTGTTGATAAACATTTTGTGTTTTTTTTAACACATAAATTCTGTACGAACAAATTTCTTACCTTAAAATCATGGGGAGTGATTTGGGAATTATGTAAGGGTGAATTTCTGTTCCATGAACTGCCGTAACAAGGGGTACACTCATTATATCTCAGGCCGGTTATATGTATAATTAATGTATAAGAAAATAACTGCAGATGCTGGTACAAATCGAAGGTATTTATTCACAAAATGCTGGAGTAACTCAGCAGGTCAGGCAGCATCTCAGGAGAGAAGGAATGGGTGACGTTTCGGGTCGAGACCCTTCTTCAGAGGGTCTCGACCCGAAATGTCACCCATTCCTTCTCTCCTGAGATGCTGCCTGACCTGCTGAGTTACTCCAGCATTTTGTGTATAATTAATGTAGTTGAAGTGCACACGGTTACTTGCCAGGATGACCAACCAACCCTGACCCGTGTCGCAAGCTCTGGTGAACTGTGCATGAGATAGCATCAGGTTAAAGCAGCATTGTGTGACCCTACTCCAGTCAGTGAACACAAGGGAGTCGTGCTCAACTATGGAGACACAAACATTGTGACTCATCCTCTCTCTCTCTCTCTCTGTCCCCTCACTCATAGCTTAATATTAGATATCACAGCGATATCATTGAGAGATATAGCATGGTAATGGGCCCTTCAGCCCATCAGGTCTGTGCTAACCATCAACTACCCATTTACAATAATTTTACATGAATCCCATTTTCTCCACACATTCCAATCTGCCACTCACCTACAATAGGGGCTACCTATTACAGCAGCCAATTAACCTGCCAACCCGCATGCCTTCTGGGTATGGGAAGAACCCAGGGCACAGGGAGGACTCCACAGAGACAGCATGCAGAGGTCAGGATCAAAGCTGGGTTGCCGGGACAGGGAGGCTGCAGCTCTTCCAGATACGCCGGCAGTGTGTGTCGCACAACTTCCTGTCCAGGTGAATTCCAAATAAGGAAGTAGGAGGGGTTGAGAGGGGAAGAGTGGGAAGGCTGTAGAGAAGGGGAAAAGGGCAGAGAGAGGTGAAGGTAAAGGAGGAGAACAGAGGGGAAGGGGAAGGGGAAGAGTGGGGAGTAGAGAGGTAGGGGCTGCAATGGGTCACGGGGGGAGAATGATAATCAACAATACATTGTAGAGTAAGAAAATAACTGCAGATGCTGGTACAAATCGAAGGTATTTATTTCACAAAATGCTGGAGTAATTCAGCAGGTCAGGCAGCATCTCAGGAGAGAAGGAATGGGTGACGTTTCGGGTCGAGACCCTTCTTCAGACATTGTAGAGTAGACACTTCTGATAGAAGTTTCTGGTTATCTGCCTTCATCTTTTTTCCGTTTCTTATGACTGAGGTTGACTTGTTCCGCCCACTGCACAGGTCAATGTGGGACCCACAGATTCTCCCACAGATGGGGCAGGATCTGCCTGGCAAGGGCAGGGCGGGCAGTGGGGTTAATTTGGGGTTAAAGATGTCTGCACTCAGAAGGTGGTAAACCTTTGGAATTCACTACCCCTGAGGGCTGTGAAGCTCATTTACTGATTGCATACAAAACAGCAATCAAGAGTCAAGAGCGTTTAATTGTCATACGCAACGGGGACTGGAACAATGAAATTATTACTAGCTGTAGCCTTAATCAATAGATTATTGGGTATTTGGGAAACCAAGGAAGATGGAGATAGGGCAAGAAAATTGTGCTAAGGTGGATGTTCAGCAATAATTTTGTTGAATGGCAAAACAGGTTTGAGGGGTTTAATGTCCTATTCATACTACTAGTTCATCTTTACTTATCCAAACAGAAATGAATGAGTGTTATTATGGTCTCGATACGAGGGATGTTGGCTCGGGACAGGATTCCGACATTGGTTTCGTCACATGGCCAATGTATTTGGAGGGTTTGTAGATGCAACATTGGTTTTATCTCTTCAGTGTTTTGAGATGCTTGCTTCAGGTAGGCCCAAGTTTCGGGAGTGTTAAGGAGAGTGAGGATCGCCGCTGCACACTGGTCTTGAGTTTTGTGCTGGGGGTTTAAGGCACGATCCAGCCACGTCCTACATCACTTTGGTCTTGTTGAAGAAACGTGCCTGCCCTTCAACTCCTTTTAGCAGCTGTCATTGAAAATTATGTGTGAGTGAGAGTTGGAGTCATCAATACAATATTAGTCATAGAGTGATACAGTGTGGAAACAGGCCCTTCGGCCCAACTTGCCCACACCGGCCAACATATCCAAGCCATACTAGTCCCACCTGCCCGCGTTTGGTCCATATACCTCCAAACCTGTCCTGTCCATGCACCTGTCTAACTGTTTCTTTAACGTTGGGATAGTCCCTGCCTCAACTATTTCCTCTGGCAGCTTGTTCCATACACCCCCCCCATCCTTGGTCTCTTTTCCAAAGGAAGGATATGCCTGTAGTGTGGCTGCAGCAAAGGTTCACTATACTGGTTTCTTGGACAGCAAGTTTGTCACACAAAGAGAGATTGGGAAGGTTAGGCCTAGATTTCCTGGAGGTTAGAAGAATGAAAGGTGAACTCATTGAAATGTCCACAATTTTCTGGGAACCTTACTGGATAAACAAAGGGAGGATATTTCCTCTCGTGGACGAATATAGAGGCTTGGTCACAGTCTCAGAACAAGTTTAAATTAAGGAAACAATTTCTTCACTTGAGAGGGTAGTGATACCCAGTCGCTGGGTTTGATCGATTCCCGTACATTAAGGAAATCAAGGCTATGTGGATAGTGCAGGTCAATGTATTTGTGGAAGATCAGCTCTGATGCTATTGAATGAGAGTGCAGGCTTCAGTGCCCGAATGGTCTGTTCTTTGCTTCATTTACTTTAGTTCAGTTTAGAGATACAGCGCAGAAACTGGCCCTTCGGCCCACCGAGTCCATGTCGACCAGTAATCACCCCGTACACTAGCACTATCCTGCACACAGTAGGGACAATTTACAAATTTACCAAGCCATTTAACCTTCACTTGAGAGGGTGGTAACCTGTACATCTTTGGAGTGTGGGAGCGAACCGTAGCACCCGGTCAAAGCCCACGCAGTCACAGAGAGAACATGCAAACTCCATACAGACAGCAACCGTAGTCAGGATGAAACCTGGGTCTCAGGCGCTGTAAGGCCACAACTCTACCGCCCTTTGATTTTGCCCATTGATTCTGACATTTCCTTGATTTAGGGAAAGTGCAGTTATTTTGGAAAATGACAAATGTAACTCCTTTATTTAGATGGAAAATGCAGATCAGTGAGCTGCACAAACTTTAATGAAGAAAATGTTATAAATTACAATTAATGACATAATTGAGGAACACAGAGAACTCTAAGCTGACATTATGCTGATTCAAGAGAATCAGATAAAGTCAGCATGGATTTGTGAGGCAGCTGATCTGGAAAAGAACCAGGGGCTGCAGTTAAAGAGGAACCAACCGATGTTCTATACTTAGGTTTCCAGAAAGCATTTAAAACGGAGAAACAAGGAAGTGCAGATGCTGGTTTACAACAAAAGACACAAAGCAACTGGAGTAACTCAGTGGGTCAGGTAATTCTGAAGAACAACGATAGATTATGTTTCAGGTCGGGACCCTTCTTCAGACTGATTGTGGTGGATAGTGAGAAGACTGGAAAAGAGGAGGGGCGGGACAAAGCTGAAATGAAGTAAGTAGTTGTGGAGGGAGCCCTTCTGTGGAGGCGGAAAGGGATGTGGAGAAGAGAGAAATGACTGATGGAGGGCTCACGTTGAAGGTGGCAGAAATGCTGGAGAAAGATTCGATGCCGATGCGGGCGAAAAGTAAGGACCGGGGGAACTCTATTGTTGTTCCATCTGGGGGAAGTGGAAGCGAGAGCATAACAACGGAACACAGAGGAGATGCAGGTGAGGGATCCATCTTCGACAGCAAGGAGGAAACCACATTCACTAAAGATAGAGGACATCTCAGACATCCTAGAATGGAAATCCCCATCTTGAGAGCAGATGCGGCAGAGACAGCGAAATTAAGTGTAGGGGATAACGTCATTGCAAGAAGCAGGATGATAGGAAGGGTGGTCCAGATAACTGTGGGAATTAGTGGGCTTGCAGTAGATGGCAGTCGATAATAAGGTTCAGTATCACAGTTAATTCCAGAAAGTATACATTTTTGGTGTAGGAGGTAACATATTGGCGTAGACAGATTGCTTAACTAACAAGCATCAGAAAGTAGGTGTAAATAAGTCCTGATGCAGGGGCTGGACCAAAAACATCAACAATTCCTTTCCTTCAGCAACACTGTTTGGCCTGCTGAGTTACTCCAAGTTTGTTTTTTGCAGATGGTGTAAATGGTCTGCTTCTAGTTGGCAAGATGTAGCAAGTGGGGTGCCACAGAAATCAATGCTGGAATTCCATTTTGTACAAGTTATGTAAATAGCTTGGATGAAGTGATCAAAGGTGTGGCGGCAAGATTTGCCGATGACACAAAAATAATGGGAAAGGGAGTTGTGAAGAGGTCATAAGGAGGTGACGGAGGGATAGAGATAGGATAAGTGAGTGGGCAGAGATCAGGCAAATGGAATGTAATGTTGAGAATTGTGTAACTCTACACGCTGTCAGGAAAATAATCATATGAATGAAATGGTGAGAGGCTGCAGGGTTCTTTAATACAGAGATCTGGTGTCCCACTGCATGGTTTTAAACGCTGATATGCAGGTAAAGCAAGTAATTGGGTAAGCTAATAGAACAGGACATTACAGAACATCTGGAAAGGGTGCAGAGAGGATTTAAGAGGATGTTGCCAGGGCTCGAGGACCTGAGGTATCGGGAACGGATTAAGCAGGCTAGGACTCTGTTCCCAGGAGAGTAGGAGGATGAGGGGTGATCTTATATAGGTGTACAAAATCATGAGAGGAATAGATCGGTTGGACGCACAGTCTCTTGCCCAGAGTAAGGGAATCAAGAACCAGAGGGCATAGGTTTAAGGTGAGGGGGGAGAAGATTTGATGGGAACTTGAGGGAGTAACTTTTTCACACAAAGGGTGGTGGGTGTATGGAATGAGCTGTTGGAGGTAGTTCAGGCAGATACAATTGCAATGTTTAAGAAACATTTAGACAGGTACATGGATAGGACAGGTTTAGTGGGATATGAACGATACGCTGGCAGATGGGACAAGTGTAGATGGGACATGTTGGCTGGTGTGGGCACGTTGGGCTGCAGGGCCTTTTTCCATGCTGTAGGACTGTTATGGCTCTATTACTGCTTATTGCAAGTAGCATTAAGTATGGTGGTTATGGTGCAGTTAGATAGGGCACTGGTGAAACAATATCTGGAGTACCGTGTACAGTGCAGATGGCACCACATTATGGCTATTCGGGTTATGGTAATTTACCCTTAGAATTCACAAATCACTGCACAAAAAAACAATTGTGACACAAAATAAAATTCACTCTCCAGGAACGTGTGAAAAAAAGAAATAAATTAACACCATTTTTTTTTCATCTTCATGCAACTTTGTCTGAGGGAAAATCACAATACGCACCGTTTTCCAGGAACCTAACCATCCTTCCCCATAACAAAGGGGCCACCTGTTATGTGACCACCTGTGTGGTCATCTTATATCTGGAAGGGTGCAAAAGCATTGAAAACTGTTCAGAAACTGTTCATTAAGTTGATACCCGGTTGATTAACGAGAAATTGTTGGATAGGATTGTAAGACACTTAGCCTGTAAGAGTTAGAACATAGAAAATAGGTGCAGGAGTAGGCCATTCGGCCCTTCGAACCATTCAATATTGCTAGGGATAGCAGTTCCTGGGAAAGGCAAGGGACTGCTATGTCCTATGTTCTCACGATGCAGACGACGTCCATTCAGCCCAGCATGTGGAGAACCTCAATCTACCTGGTTGATTAGTAAGAAACAGTTGAATAGGCTCAGCTTGTAACCTGTGTAGGAAGGAACTGCAGATGCTGGTTTACACCGAAGATAGGCATAGAATGCTGGTGTAACTCAGCGGGTCAGGCAAAATCACTGCAGAAAAGTAACTTTAATCTACATATAGATTGGGCCAACCTAATTGGTAACAGTGCTGAGGAGGAGGATTTCCTGGAATGTACACGGGATGGGTTTTTAAACCAATATGTAGAGGAACCAACTATCTTAGATAGGCTATCTTAGACTGGGCATTGTGTAATGAGGAAAGATTAGTTAGCGATCTTGTTGTGCAAGGCCCCTTGGGCAACAGTGACCAAAATATTGTGGAATTCTGCATTAGGATGGAGAGTGGCACAGTTACTTCAGAGACTTGGGACCTGTACTTGAATAAAGGAGACTTTGACGGTATGAGACTGGAATTAGCTAGGATAGACTGGCAAATTATACTTAAAGGGATGACGGTGGAGATGCAATGGCAAAGATTTAAAGCGCATGGATGAACTCCAAAAATTGTTCATCCCTGTCTGGCAAAAAAATTAAACGGGGAAGGCGGCTCAACCGTGGCTAACGAAGGAAATCAAGGATGGTGTTAAATCCAAGGAAAAGGCATGTAAATTGGCCAGAGGAAGCAACAAAATGGAGGACTGGGAGAAATTTAGAACTCAACAGAGGACAAAGGGGGGGGGGAACAAAGGAGGAAAAAGGGGGGGGGGGGGGTTAGAGGGGGAGAAAAGAGCATGAAAGAAAGCTTGGAGAAAATATAAAAACTGACTGTAAAAGTTTCTATAGGTATGTAAAAAGGAAAAGATTGGTGAAGATGAATGTAGGTCCCTTACAGTCAGAAACAGGTGAATTTATAATGGGAAACAAGGAAATGGCAGAACAGTTAAACGAGTACTTTGGTTCTGTCTTCATTAATGAAGACACGAACAATCTCCCAGGAATACTAGAGGACCGAGGATCTAGTGGGAGGGAGAAACTGAAGGGAATCCACATTAGTCATAAAAAGCTGTTAGATAAACTGTTGGGACTGAAGACAGATAAATCCCCAGGGCCAGATGGTCTGCATCCCAGAGTACTCAAGGAAGTGGCCCTAGAAATCGTGGATGCATTCGTGATTATTTTCCAATGTTCTCTCGACTCTGGATCAGTTCCTGTGGACTGGAGGGTAGCCAATGTAATTCCACTTTTTAATAAAGGAGGGAGAGAGAAAACAGGGAATTATAGACAAGTTAGCCTTACATCGGTAATGGGGAAGATGCTGGAATCGCTTATTAAAGATGTTATAGCAGCGCATTTGGAAAGCATGACGGGATCGGTCAAAGTCAGCATGGATATATGAAGGGGAAATCATGCTTGACTAATCTTTTGGAATTTTTTGAGGGTGTAACAAGTAGAATGGGTAAGGGAGAGCCAGTGGATGTGGTGCATCTGGACTTTCAAAAAGCCTTTGACAAGGTCCCACACAAGAGATTAGTGTGCAAAATTAGAGCACATGGTATTGGGGGTAGGGTATTGACATGGATAGAGAACTGGTTGGCAGACAGGAAGCAAAGAGTAGGAATTAACAGGTCCTTTTCAGAATGGCAGGCAGTGACTAGTGGGGGGCCACAAGGTCCGGTGCTGGGACCCCAGTTGTTTACAATATATATTAACGATTTAGATGATGGAATTAAATGTAACATCTCTAAGTTTGTGGATGACACAAAGCTGGGTGGCAGTGTGAGCTGCCGTGATGATGCTATGAGGCTGCAGGGTGACTTGGATATGTTGGGTGAGTGGGCAGAAGCATGGCAGAAGCGATCGATATAAAATGGATAAATGTGAGGTTATCCACTTTGGTAAGAACAGGAAGGCAGATTATCTGAACAGTGTCAGATGAAGAGAAGGGGAGGTGCAACGAGACCTGGGTGTGCTTGTATATCAATCGCTGAAAGTAAGCATGCAGGTACAACCGAAAGTGAAGAAAGCCAATGGCATGTTGACCTTCATTGTTAGAGGATTTAAGTTTAGGAGCAAGGAGATCCTATTGCATTTGTACAGAGTTGTGAATCTGTGGAATTCTCTGCCACAGAAGGCAGCAGAGGCCAATTCACTGGATGTTTTCAAAAGAGAGTTAGATGTAGCTCTTAGGGCTAACGGGATCAAGTGATATGGGGAAAAAGCCTGAACGGGGTACTGATTTTGGATGATTAGCCATGACAATATTGAATGGCGGTGCTGGGTCGAAGGGCCGAATGGCCTACTCCCGCACTTGTTTTCTATGCCTATGTTTCTATGAATGGGTGACTTCTGTCACCTATTCCCATTCTCCAGAGATACTCCCTGGCGCGCTGAGTCAACCCAGCATTTGGTGTTTTAGCTCGTTGTTGGCAAGAGAGTGAGGACGGACCCGCTGGGCTACTCGTTTGTGTCTCAGCTCGTCACCTCTCGTGTTGGGAAGGAGTTGATGGAAACATGTCACAATAGACCTTGTGGACAGAACGTGTGCTCCTGTTGGAGAAGCTGGAGCGCGGGTTCCACGGTGAATTTGCCCAGGCTGAAGCCACACTGGGGTGGGGTTGGTGGGAGGGAGTGGGTGGGGTGAGGTGAGGTGGGGTTGGTGGGAGGGGTGGGGTTGGGGTGGGGAGGGAGGGAGGGAGTGGGGTGAGGTGGGAGGGAGGGAGTGGGGTGAGTTTGGGTTGGTGGGAGGGATGAGGTTGGGTTGGTGGGAGGGGTGGGGTTGGTGGGGTGGGGTGAGGTTGGGTTGGTGGAAGGGAAGGAGGAGTGGGTGAGGAGGGAGGGAGGGAGGGGTGGGGTTGGTGGAAGGGAGGGAGGAGTGGGGTGAGGTGGGAGGGAGGGAGGGGTGGGGTGAGGTGTTCGGTTGGAGTGAGTGAGTGAGTGAGTGGGTGGGGTTGGTGGGAGGGAGGGGTGAGGTGGGAGGGAGGGGTTGTGTTGGAGTGAGTGAGTGGGTGGGGTTGGTGGGAAAGAGGGGTGGGGATTGGGTTTGGTTTGGTTGGTGGGAGGGGTGAGGTGAGAGGGAGGGAGTGGGGTTGGTGGGAGGGAGTGGGTGGGGTTGGGGGGAGGGAGGGAGTGGTGGGGTTGGTGGGAGGGAGTGGGTGGGGTTGGTGGGAGGGAGTGGGTGGGGTTGGTGGGAGGGAGTGGGTGGGGTTGGGGGGAGGGAGTGGGGTGGGGTTGGGGGGAGGGAGTGGGTGGGGTTGGGGGGAGGGAGTGGGTGGGGTTGGGGGGAGGGAGTGGGTGGGGTTGGGGGGAGGGAGTGGGTGGGGTTGGGGGGAGGGAGTGGGTGGGGTTGGGGGGAGGGAGGGAGTGGGGATTGGGTTTGGTTGGTGGGAGGGGTGAGGTGAGAGGGAGGGAGGGAGTGGGGTTTGGTTGGTGGGAGGGGTGAGAGGGAGGGAGTGGGTGGGGTTGGGGGGAGGGAGTGGGTGGGGTTGGGGGGAGGGAGTGGGTGGGGTTGGGGGGAGGGAGTGGGTGGGGTTGGGGTTGGTGGGAGGGAGGGAGTGGGGTGGGGTTGGTGGGAGGGAGGGAGTGGGGTGGGGTTGGTGGGAGGAAGGGAGCCGGTTGGGTTGGAGTGAGTGGGGAGGGGTTGGAGTGTGTGGGGTTGGAGGGAGGGAGGTAGGGAGGGAGCGGCCGGCGACTCCGGTTCCAGATCAGC